>NC_059224.1:0-300000 GCF_020615455.1 Coregonus clupeaformis | reverse complement strand
CCAGACTCTAGACGTGAACTGGGGACCTCGGTCGGACACTATATCCTCTGGTACCCCGTAGTGCTGGAAGACGTGAGTAAACAGAGCCTCCGCAGTTTGTAGGGCCGTGGGGCAGAGACTTCGAAAAGCGATCCACAACGACCAGGATAGTGGTGTTATCTTGGGAGAGGGGAAGATCAGTAAGAAAATCAATACTAAGGTGAGACCATGGTCGTTGTGGAACTGGTAAAGGTTGTAGCTTACCCGCTGGGAGGTGCTTAGGTGCCTTACTCTGGGCGCACACTGAGCAGGAGGAAACATACACCCTCATGTCCTTAGCCAAGGTAGGCCACCAGTACTTCTCGGTCAGGCAGGGCATTGTACGACCGATACCTGGATGACCAGAGGAGGGTGACGTGTGTGCCCAGTAGAGCAGACGATCACGGATAAGCGCAGGCACGTACTGCAGCCCAGCTGGACACTGCGGTGGAGATGTATCTGTGCATAATGCCTGCACTATATCCGCGTCCATACTACCGGCGCCACAATGCATGAGGCCGGGAGTATGGGGGTGTTGTCTCTGGGCCTCTCCTCTGTGTCATACAGCCGAGACAGTGCGTCTGCCTTCAAGTTCTTCGTACCCGGAATGTATGAGAGTGTGAAATCAAACCGGGTGAAGAAGAGGGCCCACCTGGCCTGGCGAGGATTCAGCCTCCTTGCTGCCTGAATGTACTCCAGGTTACGGTGGTCTGTCCAGACGAGGAAAGGGTGTTTTGCCCCTTCGAGCCAATGCCTCCACACCGTCAAAGCTCGGACAACTGCCAGCAGCTCCCGATCACCAACGCCGTAGTTCTGCTCCGCCGAGCTGAGCTTCTTCGAAAAGAAGGCACAGGGGCGGAGCTTGGGTGACGTGCCCGAGCGTTTGGATAAGACAGCGCCTATCCCTACCTCGGACGCATCCACCTCCACTATGAACGGTAGTGATGGATCGGGGTGAGCCAGTACCGGGGCGGAGGTGAACAGACCCCGCAATCTACTGAAAGCCAAATCCGCCTCAGCAGACCAGCGGAGCCGGGATGGACCCCACTTCAACAAGGAGGTAATGGGAGCTGTGACCTTGCCAAAGCCCAGAATAAACCTCTGATAGTAGTTGGCAAAGCCAAGGAAGCGCTGCACCTCCTTCACCGTGGTTGGAGTCAGCCAATTACGCACGGCTGAAATGCGATCTCCCTCCATCTCTACACCTGTGGTAGTAATGCGGTATCCAAGGAAGGAGATTGACTGCTGGAAAAACTCACACTTCTCTGCCTTGGCATAAAGATCATTTTCCAGCAGTCGGACCAGTACTTTGCGAACCAGGGACACATGCTCGGCACGCGTAGAGGAATACACCAGGATGTCATCAATGTAGACCACCACACCGCGACCAAGCATGTCCCGAAACACCTCGTTCACAAAGGACTGGAAAACGGATGGAGCATTCATCAAACCGTAGGGCATCACCAGGTATTCATAATGCCCCGATGTTGTGCTGAATGCTGTTTTCCACTCATCCCCTTCCCGAATACGCACCAGGTTGTAGGCACCAGGCTGAGGTCTAATATGGTGAGAAAATGGGCCCCATGCATTGACTCAATCACTGAAGGAATGAGGGGAAGAGGATAACTAAATCGTACCGTCACCTTATGCAGTGGTCAATAATCAATGCACGGGCGTAAACCACCATCTTTCTTCTTCACAAAGAAGAAACTTGAGGAAGCAGGTGAAGTGGAGGGACATATATACCCCTGGCGCAGGGACTCGGTGACGTATGTTTCCATAGTCTCCGTCTCAGCCTGCGACAGGGGATACACATGACTCCTGGGAGGTACAGCGTCTACCCGAAGGTTTATCGCGCAATCCCCTTCCAGAAGAGGTGGTAATTTAGTCGCTTGCGTCTTGGAAAACGCGAGCGCCAGATCATGGTATTCAGGGGGAATGCGCATGGTGGGGTTACGCGACCACCCCGTAAGAACCCTCTGTGGCCATGAAAAATTGGGGTTGTGAAGGACTAACCACGGAATACCTAAGACTACAGGGTAAGCAGGAGACTCAATAATCAAAAAAGTGATCTGCTCCTCAACAAGCGTCTCCTGTGTAATCATGGTGACTGGTACAGTAACCTCCTTAACCAACCCGGACCCTAATGGTCGACTATCAAGTGCTCTGATGGAGAGTGGAATGGATAGGGGAACCAATTAAGTGCCTTGACGGCGTGCAAATGCCCTGTCCATAAAGTTCCCAGCTGCGCCTGAATCGACTAGTGCCTTACACTGGGAAACTACCAGGTGATCGGGAAAGGAGATAGATAAGGTATAGTGCGCCGCAAAGGGCTCTGAACAAGTTTGGGTGTTCGTTACCTGGTGTGATGCGTGAGTACCCTGCCTACCAAAGGAACGTTGACTGTGACGTGAGGTGGATTGTCCTTTTGTGCCACCAGAGTGGCACTGTCGCTGTCCTCCTGCGCTCTCTCGACCGGCGGCTCCCCCCAGCTCCATCTGCTCGGGGTCAGAGTCGTCCGGAGTGGGAACGGGCAGACCCGTACCAGGGCGTCCTCTGGCTGCTAGCAGATTGTCCAGCCGGATGGCCAAGTCCACCAGTTGGGAGAACGATAGCATGGCATCATGGCAGGCTAGCTCCCGTCGGACGTCCTCCCTTAGGTGGCCCCGGAAATGGTCGATCAGGGCCCGCTCATTCCACCGGACCCCGATGCCAGCGTCCAGAACTCCAGCGCGTAGTCCTGTGTGGTCCTCGTCCCCTGCCTCAGATGGACCAGTCGTTCGCCCGCCTCTCGACCCTCAGGTGGGTGATCGAAAACGGCCCGAAAGAGGCGAAAAAACTCCCCTGTAATCCTCCAACCACACTGCGTTGGCCCACTCCAGGGCTCTCCCACAAAGGCAGGAAATGAGGACAGATACCTTCTCCTGCTCCAGTGGCGCCGGCCTGATGCTGGAGAAATACAACTCTAGTTGGAGCAGAAATCCCTTACATCGCGCTGCCGTCCCATCAAACGCCGGTGGCCAGGATATCTGGATCCCTCCAGGGGCTGGGGTGTAGGTGGCTGGATTGGTTGGATCCGGTTGACCAGCTGGTCTCGATAGATCGGGTCCTCTCCTCTCCAAGCGTTGTACTACCTGAAGAACCCGATCCATCGCTTCCCCCAAGCTGGCCAGCATCGAGGAATGCTCCTGGACCCTTGCCACAACTCCAGGCATGCAGTCTTCTCCTGCTGACTCCATTCAGCGGGTGAGTGATTCTGTGATGAGGTATGAATGAAGGAGTCAGGCGCAGGAGGTAAAACACCGAAGTCCAGAGTTTATTCTGTTTACATAAATAAAACGCACCAAGCGTCAAACGATACTATCACAAGGGAAATTGGCAATAACAAATGGAAGAGTAGCTCAACCGAGCTATTCGCTCACACAAAGAAACAATCACTCACGAAAACAAGGGGAACAGAGGGAACACTTATACACATACTAATTAGGGGAATGAGCACCAGGTGTGTGTGATTGACAAGACAAGACATGACAAGTGGACTGATGAGAATGGGATCGGCAGTAGCTAGTAAGCCGGTGACGACGAACGCTGAAACCTGCCCGAACAAGGAGGGGAAGCAGCCTCGGCGGATGTCGTGACAGTAATGTAACGTAATGTCAACTTATGTTCGTTTTTTAAATCTTATGTGGTACATTTTCACAAATCTTACTACAAAACTCAAAACAGATCAACAAAAAGGCAACTCTAAGCACATTTTCAATTGACTAAGTACAACACACAAAATCATAGTCACTTTTTCACCAAATGTAATCAATGTTTCATCTAGAAATACATGTTTCACATTGCAATACATGTTGCCTTTCACAATGCAATGCTCACTTTACTTTTGATATTCTCTTCTCATGTTACAATACATTTGACTATTACTTAATCCGATGGCTCTTAATTGATAATCACTTAACCGTTTGATAAACTTGTTTGTCTACTACATATTTTGAAAACGACATAACAAGAACACCTTCCTAATATTTTGGCCCTCAGAACAGCCTCAATTCTTCGGGGCATGGACTCTACAAAGTGTCAAAAGCGTTCCACAGGGATGCTGGCCCAATGCTTCCCACAGTTGTGTCAAGTTGGCTGCATGTCCTTTGGGTGGTGGACCATTCTTGATACACACGGGAAACTGTTAAGCGTTAAAAACACCAGCAGCGTTGCAGATCTTGACACACTCAAACCGGTGCGCCTGGCACCTACTACCATACACAGTTCTAAGGCACTTAAATGTTTTGTCTTGCCCATTCACCCTCTGAATGGCACACATACACAATCTATGTCTCAATTGTCTCAAGGCCTAAAGATCCTTCTTTAACCTGTCCCCTCCTCTTTATCTACACTGATTGAAGTGGATTTAACAAGTGACATCAATAAGGAATCATAGCTTTCACCTTGATTCACCTGGTCAGTCTATATCATGGAAAGAGCATGTTCATAATGTTTTGTACACTCGTCTCAACTGTACGTGTGATGTGTGCTGTCTGGTGGGGTTGAGAATGGAGCAGAAGACACATTTCCAATTCCCTCTGTAAGTAATGGACAATAAAGTTGTATTGTATTGTAATTAGTAGAATGTAGCAAAATGTTTTGCAATGGAAACAGATTTGTAAAATGTTTTATTGCACAAGCGTAGGTTGTCCCTCCCTGTTGCAGTCCACAGGGCTATAGTCTATAGTACAGAGAAACATTGACAAGAATAGAAAGCAGGCGTTTTACTGTCGATGTTCTAGCTACACTTAACCCTAATTGCTCCTGTAAATCACTCTGGATAAGAGCGTCTCCTAAATGACAAAAAAAATTTTTTTATAACTCTGAAGGTAAATAGCCCATCAGCAACCAAACTCTTCCTGTTGGTTTAGCTATTTGCTGTTAAGTACCTTTAAATGAGCACATGCTTCATTCACAGGTAAATCATTTTTGTATTCTCTAATCCTAAATCAAATTATCTCCCATTGACATTCATTTATAATTTACAGGAAATTTGACTTGATTCACCAGTTTGTTCAAAGAGACCTAGTATTCCCTTTTGTCCTCATCAAACTTTGATTGCACATTGCCCGAATACCCTTACACTAGCATACTCTCCTATATAGTTATTATAGGCTTGTTATTTGTACTTTCAGCAGTGATTGATAAGTGATAACCATTATCCAGTGACATTCCTCAGGTCAAAATGGTTTATTCTATGTAATAACTTAAAAGGTGATCATTTACAGTGTATCAGTTATGTTTTGGACCCCGTACTCCTAAAGGATGTTTACCTGAAGAGAGGAATGTTATGTAATGCCATAGTCTATCATACAGGAAATGTTCTCCACACACACACTTCTTGGCAACTGGCCAGACTTTGTCACTTGTGTGTCTGTATCTATGTATCTTTGTGTATGTGTGTGTGTGTGCACACTTACTCAATGATATTGTGCTGCCTCTGTTTTATGATGTTTACACCCCGATCGGGCTCAGTGTGTCCCGGAGCATAGCTCTTTTATGAGCTATAAACGGTTTTTATGGTCATGCCAACGATAACAGCATTATCAGCTCACGCTGCTAAGGGTATGTTTACTGAGGAGTATCAACATTATGCTATGACAAACACAGGAATGACAGATCTCAGATTAGCTTTATTACTGAGTAGTCCCATCATAAAGCTACGGCAAACAATGGCATGACGGATTACAGATCAGCCTTACGTAATCCCATACATAACATGATGATATATGAAATGACTTGACATAACAAGACATATGACACATCAGTGTAGCGCTGTATGGTGGAGATCAAACCTGGGTCCGAATAGTATTTAGTTTCTTTCAAATACTTTGAATGTTTGATTGAGACGTTCTGCAGTGCCACATGGGGTTTTCTTTTGGGACTCTTCCATTGGTTCCATTGTGCACGCTGGCTCATACACACTATAACCTAATACTCTCTGGGGGTCCTTCATTGACCTTGTGGTAAGTCTGTGGGGATGGACCAGACCCATGCATGCAGACATTTCTAGGTATAAACTCCATGTCATAGATTTGCTACGCTGTGTGTTTGCTCAAAATGACCTGATATCTGCTTGTTTTGATGTTGTTTATGCTGTTGCCTTCGTGCTGCCAACAGGTCAAAAGACCAAAAACATTCAGATTAAGGCTGGGGAAACAATTTCATGATCCCAAATACTGTGTGTTTCCCTACGAATTTCCTGCTCACCCAAATCCCAACCCTGGCAAGGATAGGGCCTCTGATCAAATCGCTATCTACCAGATCAACAAAACTTGATGCAGACAACCCAACCTCCCCCCACCTTTCTCTCTCTGCTTGACATCCAACTGCTTCCTATTTGTGTTTCCCCGTGACCCCTGACCTTTGAAGCGGTCTGACACAGCAGCGGGCAGTCTTTAGTCGGCCCAGAATCCCTTGGCACCCAGCCCAATCCTATTACCCGGGGTGGCTGAGAGCCTTGTAAGTCTCACCCAGCAAGCCACCTCCACTGCTCCCTCAATGTACTGTAGCTACATACACACACAAGTCCCAGTATGACCCCCTGTTGTGTAGTGGATGTGACACTGCTCATAGCATGGGTTGTGGTGTTTGCGTGTCCATTCTCCCAGTAAACTGCCGCCTGGAACATGTCAGGCACCAGGCTAAAGCTTAGAGGACACAGTACTGAGTAGACAGACACATATTTTCAGGGGCTTAATGGTGGGTGGCGGCACGCAACACGACTGTACCCAAATCTAACAGAGAAGCCTAAAGTAAAGCTACTGTACCCAAACCCGAACCAAAGCTACCCAAACAAGGCTAAAGCCGGGGGCTCACTAAAGTTTGGCACAGCTGTAAGACAAGTTCAAAGTGACATGGAGGACTGTCTTGTTATGACAGAGAGTGATTTCAATAATGTAAAGTAACTTACTCTCCCTGGCTGTGTCCCAAATGACACCCTATTCCCTACAGATGTAGGATCTTAATTTGAGCTAGTTTGCGACAGCAGGAAAATAATCCTGCAGCAACAGGTAATGTGAATTATAATTAATGGAGATTTTTGTAGGGGTTGACAACTTTTTCGTTAGGGCAAATCAAGTCTTACATTTTAAAGTGGAAATTACAACATTTAAAAGCCTTGTTAATCCTTGAATACACTGCAAGGTTGCATTTCCTGCTATGCAGGAAAATTCTCAGCAACAAAAGAGTGATCACATTAAGATCCTACATCTGTATATAGTGCACTACTTATGACCAGAGCCCTATTGATCCTGGTCAAAAGTAGTGCACTTCATAGGGAATAAGGTGACAATCCCTGTCTTATTTCCTTCATCTGTGCTGATCTGAAAGGTCTTTATGCAGATGTCTTCTCAGATCAGTGTAGATTAAGAAAAGGAGAGGACACTACTATACATTGTTGAGATGTATGGTACAGTGTAGAGTAGTTTTTTTGTATATATATATATATTTTTTTTATCGTTTATTTTCTCGCAAATATATATATACAGTGGGGGAAAAAAGTATTTAGTCAGCCACCAATTGTGCAAGTTCTCCCACTTAAAAAGATGAGTGAGGCCTGTAATAATTCATCATAGGTACATGTCAACTATGACAGACAAAATGAGAAAAATAAATCTAGAAAATCACATTGTAGGATTTTTAATGAATTTATTTGCAAATTATTGTGGAAAATAAGTATTTGGTCAATAACAAAAGTTTCTCAATACTTTGTTATATACCCTTTGTTTGCAATGACACAGGTCAAACGTTTTCTGTAAGTCTTCACAAGGTTTTCACACACTGTTGCTGGTATTTTGGCCCATTCCTCCATGCAGATCTCCTCTAGAGCAGTGATGTTTTGGGGCTGTCGCTGGGCAACACGGACTTTCAACTCCCTCCAAAGATTTTCTATGGGGTTGAGATCTGGAGACTGGCTAGGCCACTCCAGGACCTTGAAATGCTTCTTACGAAGGCACTCCTTCGTTGCCCGAGCGGTGTGTTTGGGATCATTGTCATGCTGAAAGACCCAGCCACGTTTCATCTTCAATGCCCTTGCTGATGGAAGGAGGTTTTCACTCAAAATCTCACGATACATGGCCCCATGAGTTTTTACCAAAAAGTTATATTTTGGTTTCATCTGACCATATGACATTCTCCCAATCCTCTTCTGGATCATCCAAATGCACTCTAGCAAACTTCAGACGGGCCTGGACATGTACTGGCTTAAGCAGGGGGACACGTCTGGCACTGCAGGATTTGAGTCCCTGGCGGCGTAGTGTGTTACTGATGGTAGGCTTTGTTACTTTGGTCCCAGCTCTCTGCAGGTCATTCACTAGGTCCCCCTGTGTGGTTCTGGGATTTTTGCTCACCGTTCTTGTGATCATTTTGACCCCACGGGGTGAGATCTTGCGTGGAGCCCCAGATCGAGGGAGATTATCAGTGGTCTTGTATGTCTTCCATTTCCTAATACTTGCTCCCACAGTTGATTTCTTCAAACCAAGCTGCTTACCTATTGCAGATTCAGTCTTCCCAGCCTGGTGCAGGTCTACAATTTTGTTTCTGGTGTCCTTTGACAGGTCTTGGCCATAGTGGAGTTTGGAGTGTGACTGTTTGAGGTTGTGGACAAGTGTCTTTTATACTGATAACAAGTTCAAACAGGTGCCATTAATACAGGTAACGAGTGGAGGACAGAGGAGCCTCTTAAAGAAGAAGTTACAGGTCTGTGAGAGCCAGAAATCTTGCTTGTTTGTAGGTGACCAAATACTTATTTTCCACCATAATTTGCAAATAAATTCATAAAAAATCCTACAATGTGATTTTCTGGATATTTTTTTCTCAATTTGTCTGTCATAGTTGACGTGTACCTATGATGAAAATTACAGGCCTCTCTCATCTTTTTAAGTGGGAGAACTTGCACAATTGGTGGGTGACTAAATACTTTTTCCCCCCACTGTATACATATACATACATACACATACATATACACATACATCAATATAAATACATATACATACATATATATACACGTACATATCCTTTAAAAAAATATATTTCACTTTATTACTTTCCAACCCCACTTTCCAACCCCACCCCTTCCCTAATTGGAGTAAACTAGTGAACAACAATGCTTAGGCCTCTACTTCCAGCTTATACATACTAAATATATTTTATGGACACAGTCAATTTTACAATAATTCTATTTTGTTTGTTTTTACTCCTGAACTTCCTCTACCCTCAACCTCTCTGATCATTTTCATGAAGTCCTTCCGGTTTGCTTCTATATGCCATATCTTTCTAACTGTGCTCTTTCACAAAAGCTCTCAACCTATAACCTATATACTTATTATGGACACAGTATGCTTTACATTAGTTATCTTGTTGTTATTAGTTGTTGTTAGTTGTTATTAGTCCCATCCTTCAACTCCATTCAACACCTCCCATCTATCTCTTAACAACATCCATATTGGATTTCTATTTGCCATATATTTTTCAACTGTACTGTGATGTTTCACAAAAGTTCTGAACCCTTCTATTCTCATTGATTCTACAGATTGTAAATTGAAAATAAATGTTTTTGCTAAAAGTATTATTATATTATTGATTGATTGACTATGACTTTTCAGATCACCCAGTAATGCTATCTGCAGGGTTAGCTCCAGGTAAATATTGCAATCCTTTAGCCATTCCTGGACCTGTGTCCAAAAACAAGCTATAAATGGACAGTACCAAAACAAATGATCTAATGATTCTGTCTCTTCGCAGCAAAATCTGCAGAGCTGGGAAGATTGTATCCCCCATATAAATAACATTCTATTGGCAGCAAGAATTTTGTATAATAATTTTAATTGAAAAATTATAAGTTTTGAATCCGGTGTCGTTTTGCGTGTCAGTTCATAAACACTATGCCATGGAATCGGTACGTCAAAAATCTCTTCCCAACTATTTTGCAATCTATATGGGACTGCTGTCAATCCTTTGGTCCTTAAATGAAACTGGTATACTTTTTTCTTTATCACAATTTTCTTTAACCAATTATGTTCTTTATTGCAGGGCTCACAGACAAGTTCCTTCCTTTTTCCCCCTTCCACTTTCCTCTTCCAATTTTGCGATAATGCTGCAATTATTTGGTTGTAATTTTGGGTAGCGCAGACATTTCCATATGGTGGAGTTATGCTGCATGTGCGACATAACTCCACCAGTCCTATCTATGATATCATTTACGAAGAATATACTTTTTTTTTTTATTCAAGAAATAATGGTTTTTTATCAATTAGTATATTTGTGTTTAACCACAATATTTGTTGCATTATTTATTCTGTCGTTTTGGAGGATTAAATTGAAATTACAACCAACTTTCTATGGCTTGTTTTAGAAATAGTGATATTTGGGAGATTACTTCCTTTTCAAATAACTGAAAGTGAGAGGTTGTAATCTGAATAAAAGGAAAAAGGCCATTCTTGAACATGGGGTGAGACAATCTTTCTAATTTGCAAGAGAACCAGTTCGGATTGAAGTATAACTTTTGTATGACTGAAGCTTTTAGTGATAGGTCTAATGCTTTAATATTTAATAATTTCTGTCCTCTGAAATCATATTCATTATATAAATAGGCCTGTTTAATTTTGTCTGGCTTGCTGTTCCAAATAAAATGGAATATTTTTTTCTCATATAATTACAAAAACTCTTCACTAGGCATAGGCAAGACTATGAGCAAATAGGTAAACTGGGATCATACTAAAGAGTTAATCAGGGTGATTTTTCCACAAATTGACAGGTATTTACCTTTCCATGGTAGCAAGATCTTATCTATTTTTGCTAACTTTCTATTAAAATGTATTGGAGTGAGAACATTTATTTCATTTGGGATATGTATTCCGAGTATATCCACATCACCATCAGACCATTTTATTGGTAAACTACATGGTAATGTAAAATTTTTATTTTTAAGTGATCCAATACGTAATATAGTACATTTATCATAATTTGGTTGTAATCCAGAGTGGTTAGAAAATTTATCTAGATCTTCTATGAGGCTGTATCTACATCATGTACCCCATGTCTGTTCAGCTCTCCACTTGGGGGAGAACAGTATCATCCATCCTTCTCCTTATATATCACTCATCCTCTCCTACTCTCTCTACACAAAAATTATTTATTTGCTCCCATCTTTGTGTATGTTGCTGACCTTCGATAGCCACTGGCACGCTGGAGAAGTTTGCTCTTCACGGATTAATCCCGGTTTCAACTGTACCGGGTAGATGGCAATGTTGTGAACAGAGTGCCCCATGGTGGCGGTGGGGTTATGGTATGGGCAGGCATAAGCTACGGGCAACAAACACAACTGCATTTTATCGATGGCAATTTGAATGCACAGAGATATCTTGACGGGATCCTGAGGCATATTGTCGTGCTATTCATCCGCCGCCATCACCTCATGATTCAGCATGATAATGCACGGCCCCATGTCGCAAGAATCTGTACACAATTCCTGGAAGCTGAAAATGTCCTAGTTCTTCCATGGCCTGCATACTCACCAGACATGTCACCTATTTAGCATGTTTGGGATGCTCTGGATCGACGTGTACGACAGCGTGTTCCAGTTCCCGCCAATATCCAGCAACTTCGCACAGCCATTGAAGAGTAGTGGGACAACATTCCACAGGCCACAATCAACAGCCTGATCAACTCTATACAAAGGAGATGTGTTGCGCTGCATGAGGCAAATGGTGGTCACACCAGATACTGACTGTTTTTCTGATCCCTGATCCACGCCACCACCTAATGCATATCTGTATTCCCAGTCATGTGAAATCCATAGATTAGGGCCTTATGAATTTATTTCAGTTGACTGATGAACTGTAACTCAGTAAAATCTTTTAAATTGTTGCATTTAGTGTTTATATTTTTGTTGAGTGTATTTAGTCTTCCAAATGTGCAACACCGTAATGAAATGGAGCTTAACCACCTAGAGGCGATGCCTGCGCCCCCACTGAAATCTAATTAGCATAATAAACATATTCCCATCAAAATCTGTCTGTTTAAGCTAGAGATACTGTTATGTTTTTTTGCATGGCTCAATCCATCAAATCCGGCAATGGCGGCCTTTCACATCTGCGGTGGAAGGTGGCCGAGCTACAACAGTGTTTGTCAGACCATGAAAAATCGCTCTTCTCACGAAAATGTCTGTAGCGTCCAAACGGTTTAATATGACCGCTCTGTGGAAAGGTGAGACTCTCACAAACACGTATGTACATGTTGGTTGTTTTGCTCTAGGACGCCCTCAAGCCTCACAAGACTCGTCTGAAGGTAGCCCAGTACCAGTTTGAAAAATGAATGGAAGTATACACTGAGTGTACAAAGCATTAAGGACACCTGCTCTTTCCATGAAATAGACTGACCAGGTGAATCCAGGTGAAAGCTATGATCCCTTATTGATGTCACTTCTTAAATCCACTTCAATCAGTGTAGATGAAGGGGAGGAGATGGGTAAAGAATGATTTTTAAGCCTTGAGACAACTGAGACATGGATTATGTATGTGTGCCATTCAGAGGGTGAATGGGCAAGACAAAATATTTAAGTGCCTTTGAACGGGGTATGGTAGTAGGTGCCAGATGCACCGGTTTGTGTCAAGAACTGCAACGCTGCTCGGTTTTTCATGCTCAACAGTTTCTTGTGTGTATCAAGAATGGTCCACCACCCAAAGGACATCCAGCCAACTTGAAACAACTGTGGGAAGTATTGGAGTCAACATGGGCCAGCATCCCTGTTGAACGCTTTCGACACATTGTAGAGTCCATGCCCCGACGACTCAATATCAGGAAAAATAAATACATAATTTCTGATCTTTTTTATATCGTATGAATCTGTTATTCAATGTGTTTGTATGGGCTAATAACAGTAAGGCCAAATTCAGTGTTTCATCAAATCATCTTGTAATATATTTTTTTTATACCTAAAGGAGTCCTAGAATTCAAAATCAAACTTTTAGCACTACCAAAGTACTCATGACTCGACTCGTGATTTGAGTATTACGCACTCTGACAATCAGATACTGGGGACTTGGGACTCGACTATTTAGTGATTTGACTACATCACTGCATGATGGACCAAACCATGAACTCTGGTGTTAAATGTGGACACCAAACTTGACACTTGACTAATGATTGCCCTTCTGCAGCCCAGGCTTTCCCTAATGGATCAGACACATGGGCAAGTCAAGTGCCAGTGAGTTCAGCAGTAAAGCTGCAGTAGCTGATTTACACCACACACATGCACCACTGATTTACACAGTCTATCTGTCTCTGTCTGTCTGTCTGTCACCACATTGCTTGTGGTGGCTAAGGTTAGCTGAAGTTTGTAGTGGCTGTTTAAAGAACTGAACCCTGGATTACATTTTCTCTTGGCCAATAGACTACTTTCAGGTTGAAGAACCATCTAGCATCAAGTTGTAAAATAGTGAACTATTCCTTTAATGACTTCCATAACCTTGTGATATAACTGGAAGTGTTCCTACCCCCTCATGGCATTTAAATACAAGCCATTGCTCTATGATTTGCATGTGAGTATAGCAGATACTAGATAGGCTAGCCGCTACACACGGCTAGTGTAAAGGGTATGGAACTAGATATATGCTTGCTTCCTGGTTGGGTTCCATGAATGGCTTGCTATGTTTGTTTACAGATTAACAGACTCCAAAGGTCTTTACCAACTAATTGGGTTGAGAAGCGTGCCAAACGTTTCAGATTGGGACTACCGCGGGCGAGCTCCTGTTAAAAGCTTAAGGTATGATCATGGGAAAGCGGCTCAAATAAAAAATAAATACTCCTATAAAATCATAAACATGCATGTGACTGTGTGCCCATTTGCAAGCAGATCTTAAATCCCCCCCTCCAAAAAAAAGGTCATTCCCAGAGGCTAGGAGCTTCCCCATTGAGTTAAACTGATTATGCTAAACTAAGGTTTCCAGGTCTGCTTTTTTTTTTATTGAATACACTGCAGTCACAGGTCACACATGATTGGCCAGGTCTAATACCGACGTAAGAACTGAATAGATTTAACATTCATTAATTTGGAGATAGTTGCATTTCAGGTCTAGAGTTGCTAGACCATGTCTGCTAACTAACTCACTGTGATGGCTATCTCAACTGATGCATATTGGATGGGCACATTGAAATAAAGCCTTCTAAAACAAGACATTTGCTGAGGGGAATATATCTTCAATGGCATTGCAGCTGGAAAAGGAAAACCTGCACTCACGGAAGTCAAACAAACGGTGGCATTGCCCAATGCGTTGCCTCATCATGCTTATGTGATGAGTAAACTTGCCTGAGACTAGTATTAACTCCCCGAACTAATGCCCAGGCTTTAGCTTAGTGGGCTAACACTGTATTCTGGTGCACAGACAACCTGTGTTCAAAACCCAGTTGGTCACATTAGGCGCACCATGCATCAAGCCACACTAATAGAACAAGACCACAAAATACACAACAGCCATTTTATGCGAGACTATAAATCAAGTTACAGGATAGGATAACAATTACGAGACAATGTCCTCTGAATTTAACCTCCAGCCTCTAACAACCCAAACATCCACCTAGTCTGTTTACTCAATGTCTGCGTCCCAAATGGCATCCTATTCCCTATGTAGTACACTACTTTTGACCCTCATGAAAAAGTACTACTGAATTACTACTCATCACTACTACACAAGATCTACACAAAACCTACTGGTTTTACTACTTGATTGCTATTGAGATGTGTAATAAACCAGTAGTGATTTATGTAGTAATTTTAGTAGTAATGAGTGATACATTGGCATGCTTCACTACTGGTGAACACTACATATTTCCTATTTAAATTACTACATCATTCTCCCTTAATGACTACTGTGTAACTACTGAGCTTTTGGGTATCTACTACTTAAAACCTACTCAATTCCTACATGCTGTATGCCCACTCAATCCCTATTGAATTACTACTGCCATTTGTGTGTGTAGTGTTGTGTCACTGCTTATCACTACTGAATTGCTCCTGATCCTTTTTCATTTCCTACCTAAACCCTTTTGAATTAATATTGAAAACTGACACATTTACTATTGATTGCCTATTCAAAATCACTATTGACATCTTCTTGTTCCCTACTGTCACTACTAGACTAGTGCACATGCTATGTCCTCAAGTTTCTAACTGTAGTTATATCATCAAACAATAAATAATAAGCTTATACAAACTTAATTGCGATTTTGTTACATATATACATATTACATATATACACTTTTATGTTAATCCCTTTGAGGCCTTGTCTTCATTCAGCTTTGACTTAACTATCTTCAGATCCTCTTTTTTGTTGCTGCCACAATTCTCCACAACAATATCCTTTTAGAAAATTAAGACAAGCACAAGAGACAACCAATTATAAGCCATTATCAAGCAGCCTCCCTACTGCTTAATGACTGGAACGAACTGCAAAACTCTTTTAAGCTGGAGACTCTTATCTCCCTCACTAACTTTAAGCATCAGTTGTCAGAGCAGCTTACCAATCACTGCACCTATACACAGCCCATTCTGTAATTAGCCCACCCAACTACCTCATTCCCATATTGTTATTTATTTTGCTCATTTGCACCCCAGTATCATTTGCACTATGGCGTATTTATTGCCTTACCTCCATAACTTACTACATTTGCACACACTGTATATAGATTTTCTATTGTGTTATTGACTGTATGTTTTGTTTATCCCATGTGTAACTCTGTGTTGTTGTTTTTTTATCGCACTGCTTTGCTTTATCTTGGCCAGGTCGCAGTTGTAAATGAGAACTTGTTCTCAACTGGCCTACCTGGTTAAATAAAGGTGAAATAAAAAATAAATTCAAATCTGCTGACAGAGGTCACATAAGACAACACAGAAAAACATATTACCAACAATGGCCTCCAGTATTCTTTTGTCGAGGGCCTCCATGGCAACATGTCAAAAGAAGTAAGTAGAATGAGTAAGTATACCAATATGAACATACTTTACATTTGCACACAAACACATACTTATTAGCTAGCATGATGAAAACATAGTCTACATAACTACATTTCAATGGGGCTAGCAAACAGCTAGGCTAAACACAATACCGTTTTGGCTAGCAATCTTTTAGATGTGGTAAAAAGTTATATAAACGACTAAACAACGACATGAAAGTATTCATAAAACATAAAAGTAAGTTAAACTTACAGATGGTGCCAGCACAAGGGCTATGAAAGACATAATTACAAAGGATGGAAGATGATTACATTCGGGATTGTCAAAAACAGCAGCTAGCTAGCAACACCTACTACCACTACTTCCTGTTTTGTCTTCTTCTGCGGTCGCGAAAAACCGGTAGTCTGGATGTAGTGTTTTAACTACTTATTTACTACTAAGTAGTAAAAATCTCTACCTGATTACTACTGGAAACACTACTGTTTTCATACTGAACACTACAAAACTCTACTTGTGTATCTTGGCACGGGTCCTCTGATCCTCAAAAATATATACAACTGCACCATCGAGAGCATCCTGACTGGTTGCATCACCGCCTGGTATGGCAACTGCTCGGCCTCCGACCGCAAAGCACTACAGAGGGTTGTACGTACGGCCCAGTACATCACTGTGGCCAAGCTTCCTGCCATCCAGGACCTCTATACCAGGCGGTGTCAGAGGAAGGACCTAAAAATTGTCAAAGACTCCAGCCACCCTTGTCATAGACTGTTCTCTCTGCTACCGCACGGCAAGCGGTACCAGAGCGTCAAGTCTAGGTCCAAAAGGCTTCTCAACAGCTTCTACCCCCAAGCCATAAGACTCCTGAACAGCTAATCATGGCTACCCAGACTATTTGCACTGTCCCCCCACCCCCCTCTTTTACGCTGCTGCTACCCTGTTTATTATTTATGCATAGTCACTTTAACTCTACCCACATGTACATATCACCTCAATTACCTCGACTAGCCGGTGCCCCCGCACATTGACTCTGCACCGGTACCCCCCTGTATATAGACTCCCTACTGTTATTTACTGCTGCTCTTTAGTTATTTGCTTATATTCTTTAAAAATATAAATAAAATAAAAAATGCATTGTTGGTTTAGGGCTTGTAAGTAAGCATTTCACTGTAATGTCTACACCTGTTGTATTCGGCGCATGTGGCAAATAAAAATTTATTTGATTTGATTTGAGTAGTGCATAAACTACACATTCACTACACGTTTTGTGTTGTAGTTGGTTTTGTGTAGTAATTCAGTAGTATGTTTCAAGAGTGTGGTCTATAGGGCTCTGTTCAAAAGTAGTGCACTAGGGAATATGGTGCCATTTGGGACACACATGGTATTTCTACCCCTTGTACTTTAATTTTATACCTTTGTTTTTTGCACCAGAGCCTCCTTCTTGGCTAGGTATCTCTAGTTTCCTGTTTTAAATTAAGCCCCAGCATTACGCAATATGGGATACCTTTTCTTAACCTCTACGGGATCCTTATACTGGACGATTGTTGCTCAATATGCGATTTGTGACTAGAATGGTGTTGTAAACAACAGCCAACTTTCCGGGACATAGACATGTCTTATATGGGCAGAAAGCTTAAATTCTTGTTAATCTAACTGCAATGTCCAATTTATAGTAGCTATTACAGCAAAATAAATACCATGCTATTGTTTGAGGATAGTGCACAACAACAAAACACTTTAATCACAGCAACTGGTTTGGTACATTCACCTCTGAAGGTAAATAATGTACTTACATTCAGTAATCTTGTTCTGATTTGTCATCCTGAGGGTCCCAGAGATAAAATGTAGTGTAGTTTTGTTTGAAAAATCAATTTCTATATTCAAATGTAGGAACTGGGTTCTACAGTTTGACCTCTGACTCCACACCCACCCCGCCCGGCCATCTTGATGTGTGAAGGTTAGAGTATTTTCTGTAGGGAAGCTAATGATCCATCATGTATGGCATTCCTGGGAGTGTGCAAACTAAAATGTTGTATTATTATAGCATTTTTGTATGTTCTCTATAGTTATGTACTCGAAAACCAATTCGGCACATTTGGGAAAACTCCTGGCAGACTTGATACAAAATATTAGTGTAGTGATGTAATTCTTCACTGGATCCTACATCACTGTCTGGCCTTTCTCTTGCATTTCAAAGATGATGCAACAAAACAAAAAATAGGAAACGCATGTTTTCTTTGTTTTTATTATCTTTTACCAGATCTAATGTGTTATATTCTCCTACATTAATTTCACATTTCCACAAACTTCAACGTGTTTCCTTTCAAATTATATCAAGGATATGCATATCCTTGCTTCAGGTCCTGAGCTACAGGCAGTTAGATTTGGGTATGTCATTTTAGGCGAAAATTTAAAAAAAGTGTCTGATCCTTAAGTGGTTTTAAGTGATAATGCCTGATAAGGCAGGATATATTGACACGGGTGTTGTTAGATCTGTGACTAAGTCCTTCCACAATATATAATCCGACACAAATCTAGGGTTGCTACCCAAGCCGGCTGGTCGTTCGTTCTAAATATTCCATTGCCATACTGGCTGGCAACGTTCTTATCCCTTGCTTGCTAGCTAGCCAACTACGGCTAACTTACAGTCACGTCAAACGTCAAAAAGAATAACAACAGTAGCTGCATTTGCATTTGTTTAAGCTGTTTTCTAGTGACATATATTTGAATACATCCATAACAAGGAGCTAATGAGGCGTGATCTTGCCTGACATAGAAAATGTGCTCTCTTGTCAGGACACTGTTGAGGAGCTAGCCATTAACACAGCTAACACAATCACTTCAAACACTGAAGCTGTAAAGGCTGCAAACTAGCTGCACTTCGTTTAGTTTTACCTTTTTTCATTTCTTTGTATATATCCATAAAAATATGCCAGCTGATTCATGATTTCGACTGGCTGAGAAACGCTGCCTGCCTGTCTGTCTGTGTCGTCCCGACTCCCGACCACTACACGTTCATTACCATGGGACAGCTGGAGATCGAATTTGAATATTGAAACAATGTTGCAAATGTCGGAGAGACAGACAGCAAGGTTTATACAAATCTCCGCTGTTGAAAACTAAATGTTAGTCTAAAAGAAATGTGAGGTAATGTCTAGATGCTTTTTATAGTGGAGATCAAGTTTATAATTTGCCTGGCTGGGCTGATGAGACAGTGGATTGTGCAGTCAGATGGAACAGAGTCAATAGCCATTTTAAGTCATAGATTTAGCCGGTGGTAACTTGTGGAATAGACACCGTCTGGAATGCGGTTTTAACCCATCAGCATTCAGGATTAGACCCACCCGTTGTATAAAGTACATTAGATCATACTAATGTTATCATTAATTGGTGATTGCGTAACAGCTTGTTTTGAAGCAGAAGTGCTGACTGTCTTTAAGGCCTGGCTACCCAAACTCCTTGCCAAACGTTACGCCATGCCCACGGACATTAGTTTCTTCTCCTCAATGGGCGGATTCAATTATGCTGAGACGCAGGGCACCGGTCTATGGCCCGTGACGTGAACTGGCAAAAGCAGTGAGGGAGGACATCCCTTCTCAAATCAAACAGTAATCTGCACCGCTTGGTCATTTTGTGAACAAGGCAGAAACATTTTGTACATCGTCCAGAAACATACAACATCTCTTTCCATGAAATATATTGTAATGAAACAGGCAGGGAGCACGGCTCGAACCATCAACCTTCTGGCCCGAAGTCCAGCGCGCCATCGACTGTGCCACAAAAGCATGCTCAAGTGGCAGTTGATATCCACGATCATAAACCAGGGTCGCTACAATATGTTTGAAATTTCTAACTCGTTTTTTAAAAAGTGTTTTTATCAAAAGCAATCACGTTTGCATGTGACAACACAGAATCCTACTCATTACTCCACGTGCTAATTACGTAACTTTTATTTTGAGCCGACTTCGCCGTGGGCCTTGAATAGGGCACCTGGCTCACGTCCGGGAGCCCAGTTCCAAAATGAATACAATCATCTTTCACCCGGTGCGAAACACGCCTACCTGGGGCGCCCTGGCCAGAATAATTGAATCCCGTCACTGAGTCTGGCTCTGAGTACCTCCCCTACGAATTCTAGAACGGAAAAACATTCTAACCGTTCTGATTGGTCCCAGAAAACGATGGGTTGGGCCAGAGCCAGAACGTGGGTAAAGCAGTTGTTTGAAAATGTGTCATTGGCTTTGATGATCCAATGGCTGATTACTTTTTTTTGTACAATACCCCTTATTTTGACGTCACCACAATCGACTTCAGTGATGGCAGTTTCAGACTGATCTATGTAGCGAACATAGAGCAGCGGAAGAATTCACTTTGATTCGTCAGGCAAATCTTTAAGGAGAGCCTGTGATATCTTGAGTAGGTTGCGTAAGAGGGAGAACTCCTGTTGGGTCGTGTGACCTCATGTCCATGGTTGTGGTGACTGGAACAAGTACTGGGACCAGTTCCAGTGTGTGTTGTAATGTGCTCAGTTGTTCCCAGTTCCCACCACAAATCCCAAAGGCCTGAAAAGTTATAGGGGGAAAAGGTTTTGGAATGGGGAAAAAAGTCACAGTCAAAATTAGGAAATTCCACCCATGGTCCTTGTATGTAAAAGTGTATGTACAAACCACCTTTAAACCACCTTATCGCTTGATTGGTGACATATCCTTAGGGGAGTAAGGGTAAATGGGAATCCGCTCAAATACCAAGAAAACAACATACATTTTAGCAGAGCGACTTACAGAAGCAATTAGGGTTAAGTGCTTTGCTCAAGGCAGATTTTTCACCTAGTCGGCTCTGGGATTCAAACCAGCGACCTTTCGGTTACTGGCCAATGCTCTTAACCGCTACATGGCTATTAGAGTGGATTTGTGCTGAACAAAACAAGGACTACAAACCCAGCTAGCCTGTGCCACAACACTGCCAGATAATTTGGCAGTCAAAATCCCACAAGCCTGCCACAGGCAGTTGTGGCTTGTTTACAACAGCTGTTCCGGCCCACTCGCACAATGACATGGTAGAATAGGTCATTATTGGGCAGTACCCAGTGTTATCGTAAATGTCTTCCATTTCCTGGTATTGACATAACGCTATGCCTTATCAGGTCGCTGTGGATGGACACCAGCACTCTCGTTGACCCGTCCACTGTGGAGAAGTGTGGAGTAGTAGTCTATATGTGCATCCATACAGAGTGTAGTCCGTCCATCTGGTCCACCCCCATCCACTCCAGTCCAGACTGAAGGTCAAGGCGGGGTCAGTGGAGAGCTGGCCACCCTGTTGACTTCTCTCTGTGTAGCCGTTGGCCAGCCAGCCGTGCGATGTAACCACGGGGTGCTGTACAATTAAAATGACAAATAGCATCATGTCCAGTGTCAAACACTTGTGAATGTGAGGGAGAGAGAAAGTGAGAGTTGAAATTCACATTGGGTAGACAGCAGACTAGATACAGATGTAGGATCTTAATTTGAACCAGTTTGCTACAGCAGGACAATAATCCTGCAGCAACAGTAAATGTGAATTATTATGTGGATTATAATTAATGGACGTTTTGTATGGGTTGATACATTTTTCATAAGGGAAAATCAAGTCTGAAATTTAAAAATGGAAATTACAAACTTCAGAAGCCTTTTTAAACCTCAAGTACACTGCATTGCAGAACAGTTATCCTGCAACAGGGTGATCAAATTAAGATCCTACATCTGTAGACGATTTGGTGGAATGACAAGGATATCAAAAGTGATGCTGACACACGTGCACAAACACACACACACACACACACACACACAGAGAGAGAGATTGTTTGGAGGTCAATCTAAATTTAGTAGAAGTATGCTCTGCACTGTGTGGCTCTCCCTGCCAGTAGAATAAAACAAACACAGCAGGACTACACACACCACTGGCGTACCACACGCCCTCGCAAGGTCCAGGGGCCCCCTTCCCCTCCTAAGCCAGTTCCTTGCTCAGACCTTGCGAGGGGGCCTCGCAAAACTGCAGTACGCCACTGACACACACACACACACTGTATAATGTGTGTATTACATGAACTGACTCCGTCTCCGACCTGCCCGTTGTATAATGTTACGCTGCTGCAGATACAGATAGAGGACCAGCAGTTTCTTAGAGACGGGTTAAATCAAACCTGCCTTGGCAATGCACTATCTTTGTTTACATAACTACTGCCAGCAGCACATACCTGTAGGTGTCTCATTCTGAGAACTGGGAGCCTCCATCTGTGAGGCTTGGTATTTTTACGTACCCAACACCATTTTGTACCAGGCCATATTTAGGCCCCAAAAAGGCTAAAAGAAAATAGCTATATTAACAACCATAAGACGCATGTCATTATTACTGTACATCAGAGCCCCCATTAGATCAGTTACCTCACGTATCCGCCCCCCACCCCTTCAAATCCTATCCTGCATTCCCCCGCTCTCCCTGGAGCGAGCAGAAGCATGCCACGGCCTCGGCAGCAGCAGCAGCAGCTGACGTCACTTGTTTACCATCTTCTAGGTCGTTGCTCGCTCTGCCTCACTCTCTGACTGTGGCACATAGAGCACTGTTACGCAACCGCTGTTATGAACCCGGCTAACTGCAGTCCTACTGTGTAAAGTGAGACCCATGCTATGACTGACTGTGGATGTTGGTTTGGCTCAAGCTTTTGATGACAGCAGACCATTGCATAGGCCTATATCCCTGTCAGGCATCTGCTCTACTGTATAAATGAGCCATGTGCCCCTATGATAAACCAGTGTGGAGTGTGTGTGTATTTTCCGTCCTGCGGCTCCATCTCTCCCTGGCTGGCTCCACTACTGCAGCAGCAGCAGAACTGGATATAAACAACTCTGGCTGTGCGGTGCCTCAGGACTCCCTACTGTACAGTTCTCTCTCTCTCTCTCTCTCTCTCTCTCTCTCTCTCTCTCTCTCTCTCTCTCTCTCTCTCTCTCTCTCTCTCTCTCTCTCTCTCTCGCATGTAGAGTGTAGGAGGCCCTCTAGTGGGCAAAGATTATTGCAAACCGGATGAACTGCTTCAGAGGTAAAAGTTGCCCCCTAAGCACAGATCTAGGATCAGATTGCCCTACCCCAAATCATTACCTTAACCATTAGGAGTATGAAACAATATCAGGGTATGACCTACGAGTGTCTCTGCATCCATTGCACACCCTATAATAATAATATGATATGATATTGTATTCTAATAGCATATTATTATATTATAATTACACGAAGTGAAGATCCTGCTAGTCTCTTTATGTAATAGTAGATACAGTGAGGGAAAAAAGTATTTGATCCCCTGCTGATTTTGTACGTTTGCCCACTGACAAAGAAATTATCAGTCTATAATTTTAATGGTAGGTTTATTTGAACAGTGAGAGACAGAATAACAACAAAAAAATCCAGAAAAACGCATGTCAAAAATGAAAAAAAATGATTTGCATTTTAATGAGGGAAATAAGTATTTGACCCCTCTGCAAAACATTAGTATCTAGTAGGAGAACGGTTTGTTAATAAGGAGCAGCTGAGCAGAGTACCAATCTTGAAAAAAACATTTGAGTTATCCAAACTGGTGGGTAAAGTGAAGGATGTGAGGATCACGAGAGGCGGGCTTGTTTAGATTTTTTGTGATTCTGCGGAACAGAAGGAAAGTGCATTGTGTCTTTATCGATTTGATAAGTTTGAAGTGTATTTATATTATATTAAGTGTTGTGTGTGTCGCTTCGGAACAGGTCACCCCTTCAGGGGGTTATATCTGGCGTTTCGTGGGAGGTTATTTGGAAGAGATGAAAAATATTCCTGGAGTAATTGAAGCACGTCGGATGAATCGAGTGATGAATGGGGAAAAAGTGAAGAATTCATCTGTTCTTTTGTTTTTTTAAATGGAGTCTCTCCCTAATGAAGTGTGGTTAGGGTATATTAACTACAGAGTTGGAGCATTTATCCCAAGAACAATGCAGTATGAACATTGTAAAGCTTTTGGTCATGTAGAAAGTGTTTGCAGAAGGGAGAAGCCGAGATGTACAAGATGTGGAAAATATCATATTATGTGTTGTAAAAGTGCAGAAAATGTGACATGTAATTGCGGTGGGAATCATGAAGCCACGTCTTCTGAATGCCCCACAAGGGTAAAAGAGAATGAGGTGGCCAAACTCAGGGTTGTACAGAGCATTTCATATGCAGAAGCTGTGAAAAGGGTTGAGGGTTTGAATGTTTGACCAGAAGAGTCCATGGTAGTGGATAGGCCTTCACTGCAGGCTGCAGGGGTTGTGTTACACCAAGAGGATCCTGACATTTTAAAGGTTAAAAAGGTGGACTTTGTGGCCTTTATCGCAATGGTGATAAATGGCACTGCCAAGGTGGAGAAAAGATCTAGGAAGATTGCAATCATTGTGATTGCGGCGGAGTGGTTCCTGGGGCTGAAAGATTTCACAGCAAAGGTGTTACATGGAATATTAGCAAAAGCCGTACCACCTTCTCAGGTCCTAGAGCCTGAGAAGGGAGATATGGAGAACTAAAAGAAGGAAGAAGTGGGAGTTTTGTTTGTTTTGGCAATGTACCATTTTTATTAGGGTGGATTGTTAGAATCACTATTAAGTATGGATTTATTTTTATTAATTAATTATTTGGTTTCAAATCGTCCAGTTGGTGGCGGCAATACAACTTTTGGATGTAGTCCGCCAGAAACCCACCGACGAAGAAGAAGAAGAAGAAGAAGAAGAAGAAGAAGAAGAAGGTCTATTATGTCCCTTGTTTTGTTTCTGACGGAATGTTTTACGTTGCGGACGGTTTCTGCTTTGTGAGCAAGGAAGTGTATTTATTTTATTTTTAGAAACGCTAATAACGGTTAGTAAATAATAACCGAAAACGGCAATGTTTGTGTTTTGAGACCGAGAAGAAGTAATCAGGTAATTTGATACATTATTTGTTGAATTTGTAATCGTATCACACAACATGATAACATAAATTTATCTATCGTTAGTATCTAACAGCTGTGCCTATAGATTGCATGCTAGCTAGCATAGCCCAACCGAAGTGGCCCCAACTGCAAAACCATGCACCATTGCACAACCTCTGGCACAACAATGTTAGCTAGCTGTGCTTAGCATTCAAGTGCTCAACTACAGTCTGGCATGTTTCAGTTTCGTCAGGAAATGTATGATGCAGTCATAACCCGGGCATGTCACAGCATGTTGTAGAGGAGGGATCCCCAAAGAGTTGCAAGACACTGACGAGTTGGCTGGTTGCTTTGAGGTAAGAAAGATAACTAGCTAGCTAAATTGAGATGTTGTTGTTTTCAATATGTATTTAAGCTATGCATTGTATAGTGTACATTCTAGCTAACACGTTTCTTAACATGTGGCTGGTGTGATGGATTAGGTCATACACCTTAAGTTATGTTTTGTTTATTGAGTAGTCATTAGCTACGAAACTGTGAGTAATTTGGGAAACGTTGTTATACTGTATGTACTGTGCTGCGTATAATGGACTGGCGCCAGCACTATACGTTGCAAATGAAGTAGGCCTACACTGTAGAACACTACTAAAGTACAGGATCATATTTTTCTATCAATAAAACAATTACATAAACAGCTGGATGAAAACTAAGAGCATCCCTTAGAATCTCTGGGTCATTCATGTATTTTAATTTTTTTAGGTTTCACAATGGAGGAAACCTCAAAAAGTGAAGCTGCTGCTCCCCAGAGCTCTGTTGCTGCTCAAGTTCCATTTCTTCACCTGTGCACCACGCTTGAAAAAATCCAGAAGACCAAACTCCGACCAGACAAATCAAAGTTTCTCCGTGACTTCATAGACTCCTGGAGGAAGTTCCATGCGGCCCTCCACAAAGACAACCCTGCCACCACAGACTCTTTCTACTCGGCCATGCGTCTCATAGTCCCCTCGTTCGAAAGGGAGCGTATGGCCTATGGCATTAAAGAGAGCATGTTAGCCAAGCTCTACATAGACGTCTTGGGTCTCCCCAAGAACGGACCAGAGGCTAACAAACTGTTGAATTACCGTACCCCCACCACATCTCAGGGGGAGGCGGGAGACTTCGCCCTCATGGCCTACTTTGTGTTGAAGAAACGCTGCACAAGCCAGGGCAACCTCACCATCAGAGAAGTCAATGACTTTCTGGACTCGGTGGCCATCAACAACGCTGGTAAGCAGAAGGACCTGGTGAAGAAGAGCCTGCTGCACCTTATCACCCAGAGCACAGCCCTGGAGCAGAAGTGGCTTATCCGCATGATCCTGAAGGACATGAAGCTGGGAGTCAGCAAAGAGACAGTGCTCCAGGTTTTCCACTCAGACGCGGCCGAGCTCTACAATGTCACCACAGACCTAAACAAGGTGTGCCGGCAGCTCCACGACCCCTCTGTGTCCCTCAGCGAAGTGTCCATTGGCCTGTTCTCTGCCTTCAAACCTATGCTGGCTGCCGTGGCCAACATGCGCCAGGTGGAGAAGCAGATGGGCAACAGCACCTTCTTCATAGAGACCAAGCTGGATGGAGAGCGCATCCAACTGCACAAGGATGGCGATGTCTACAAATACTTCACACGGAACTCCTTCGAGTACACCCAGCAGTTTGGTGCATCACCGCTAGAGGGCTCCCTGACGCCTTTCATCCACAATTTCTTCAAGCCCCACGTAGTCAACTGCATCCTGGATGGGGAGATGATGGCGTACAACCCCACCGCCGACACCTTCATGCAAAAAGGAAGCAAGTTTGACATCAAGAGGCTAGTGGACGATTCCGAGCTGCAGACGTGCTTTTGCGTATTCGACGTACTTCTTGTCAACGGCCACAAGTTTGGCAACGAGACGTTGAAGGAGCGCCACGACAACCTTCAGACTGTCTTCACTCCTGTTAAAGGGAGGATACACGTGGTGCCGAAAACGGAGGCCAAAACCATGCAAGAGGTGGTGAACGCCCTCAACGAAGCCATCGACAACAGGGAGGAGGGCATCATGGTGAAAGATCCCTCATCCATCTACAAGCCCGATAAGCGAGGTGAGGGCTGGCTCAAGATAAAGCCGGAGTACGTTGATGGCTTGATGGATGAGCTCGACCTGTTGATTGTCGGAGGCTACTGGGGAAAAGGAAGGCGAGGTGGCATGATGTCTCATTTCCTTGTCGCGGTGGCCGAAGCTCCGAAGCCTGGAGAGAAACCCTCTGTCTTCCACACGCTCTGTCGCATCGGCTCCGGCTACACCATGAAGGAGCTGTACGACTTGGGGCTGAAGCTGGCCAAGTACTGGAAAGTCTACCGGAGGAACGACCCTCCGGCCTCTATCCTGTGTGGGACGGAGAGACCAGAAGTCTACATTGACCCGTGCAACTCGGTCATCATCCAGGTGAAGGCAGCAGAAATAGTCAGTAGTGACATGTACAAAACCAACTGCACGCTACGCTTCCCCAGGATTGAGAAGATCCGGGAGGACAAAGAGTGGCACCAGTGCATGACCCTAGCTGAGCTCGATCAGTTTCGCAACAAGGCGTCCGGGAAGTTGTTCTCGCGCCACCTCCGCATCAATGACAATGACGAGCCCGAAAAGAAGAAGCGCAAGGCACCAGCAGTGGCCAAGCCCAAGAAGGCTGTCGGCGTCATCGACCACTTCAAGTCCCAGGACCTATCTGGCGTCACAAAGGAGACAGATATGTTTGAGGACGTGGAGTTTTGCGTTATGAACGGCAGCGAGGCGCACCCCAAAGCGGAGCTGGAGAAAGCAGTGGCCCGATTAGGCGGTATCGTGGTCCAGAACCCGGGACCGGATACCTACTGTGTGATCGCTGCTGTGGAGAACATGCGTGTGAAGAACCTGATCTCTTCAGACCAGCACGACGTGGTGTGGGCTGCCTGGCTGCTGGAGTGCTTAGACAGAAAGCAGGTGGTGCCATGGCAACCACGTCACATGATACACATGTCGCCCTCCACCAAGGAGCACTTTGCCAAGGAATATGACTGCTACGGAGACAGCTACTTCGTGGACACGGACGAGCAGCAGCTGAGGGAAGTCTTTGGGCGGATTGGCAGCGCGGACACATCGACGGCACAGTGCATCGCTAAGGTGGAGGAACGCTACGGCTGGGACGACCTCCCCACTAGCATGTTCAGACCTTTCAGGGTCTACCTGGACAGGTACGCAGACATAGGAGACCCTAAAAGCATCGTACCAGCCACCTGTCTGGACACGCGGGCTCTGGAATTCCGCTTCCATGGAGGGACAGTAGTGCAGAAGCTCGAGGAAGGGGTCTCTCATGTCATAGTGGTGGAGGAAACAAGAGTGTTGGCTTTAAGAACCCTCAGACGACTCTTTACCAAAAAGTTTAAGATCGTTAGAGAATCATGGGTAACAGAGTCTATCAAAGCAGGGTTTTTGCGGAATGACAATGACTACTTAGTGTGATGGTTAAAGCCAATCCATTAAGTTATCTAATGCAAGCACTGGACAATAAGCACATATGATTGACATATCTCTGGGATTTTAATATATTGTTTTAATCCATTTTAGAGTGTAAATAAATATTTGTTTTAAAGGGTTTTCTGATTCAGAAGGTAACATTATCCAGTGTTTTTCTACACATTTGAATATGGATAAGGGGAACTCATTTGAAAGATATAGTGTATGCCTATATCTAATGGTGTATCTACTGTAATTGAGGTAAGCTATTTTAATGTCCTGACCAATGCAGACTATTGTGTTAAGAATAGATATTTGAAGACTGTCTCCCAGCGTTTCCCAAATTGTCAGCGAGGCACCAAGGGGTTTTGTTTTTTCCCCTAACACTACACAGCTGATTCAAATGATCAAAGCTTGATGATTAGTTGATTATTTCAATCAGCTGTGTAGTGCTAGGGCAAAAACTCAAACGTGCAACCCTTGGGGTCCCGAGGACCGAGTTTGGGAAACCCTGGTCTATCCACTAAGCTACTTGTTAGATTTAATGCAAATTATATTATACTGTATGTTTTTTAAGTTAATGTTTTCAATGCTCAGGTTTTGTAACTAAAATAAATATTTTGAATAAATATGGGAATTGGTATTAGAACATTGTCTTTATGTATTGTCCAGGTATCTAAATATTTAAACTATTACAATGTTAACTTCAGTAGATAACTGACTTTAATGAAAGAAACGGTGATTTTTATATAGCTGGTAATTTGAGAGAAAAAAGAAGAAACCCGCACACTGCAATTGCAAGTATCACTGCTCTTTATTAAGCTTTGACGTATCAGCCTCTAGGCCTTCGTCAGAGCTGGTAATTAAATGACATCTATACTGAACAAAAATATAAATGCAACATGCAACAATTTCTATGATTTTACTGAGTTACCGTTCATATAAGGAAATCAGTTCATTGAAATAAATAAATGAGGCCCTAATCTATGGATTTCACATGAGGTGATGGCGGCGGATGAATGGCACGACAATGGGCCTCAGGATCTCTTCACGGTGTCTCTGTGCATTCAAATTGCGATCGATAAAATGCAATTGTGTCCGTTGTCTGTAGCTTATGCCTGCTTATACCATAACCCCACCGCCACCATGGGGCACTCTGTTCACAACATTGACAGTTGACGAGCAAACCGCTCACCCATACGACGCCATACACGTGGTCTGCGGTTGTGAGGCCGGTTGGACTTTTTGTGCGTATGAACAATTTCTGGGATCTTTTATTTAAAATCAAATTGTATTTGTCACATGCGCCGAATACAACAGGTGTAGACCATACAGTGAAATGCTTACTTACAAGCCCTTAACCAACAATGCAGTTTTAAGAAAAATAAGTGTTAAGTAAACAATAGGTAAGTAAAAATAAAAGCAGTAAAATAACAGTAAAAATAACAGTAGCGAGGCTATATACAGGGGGTACTGGTACAGAGTCAATGTGCGAGGGCACCGGTTAGTCACGGTAATTGAGGTAATATGTACATGTAGGTATAGTTAAAGTGACTATGCATAGATAATAAACAGAGAGTAGCAGCAGCGTAAAAGTGGGGTGGGGTAGCCATTTAATTAGCTGTTCAGGAGTCTTATGGCTTGGGGGTAGAAGCTGTTAAGAAGCCTTTTGGACCTAGACTTGGCGCTCCGGTACCGCTTGTTGTGCAGTAGCAGAGAGAACAGTCTGACTAGGGTGGCTGGAGTCTTTGACCATTTTTAGGGCCTTCCTCTGACACCGCCTGGTATAGAGGTCCTGGATGGCAGAAAGCTTGGCCCCAGTGATGTACTGGGCTGTACGCACTACCCTCTGTAGTGCCTTGCGGTCGGAGGCCGAGCAGTTGCCATACCAGGCAGTGATGTAACCAGTCAGGATGCTCTCGATGGTGCAGCTGTAGAACTTTTTGAGGATCTGAGGACCCATGCCAAATCTTTTCAGTCTCCTGAGGGTTAATAGGCTTTGTTGTGCCCTCTTCATGGCTGTCTTTGGACCATGATAGTTTGTTGGTGATGTGGACACCAAGGAAGTTGAAGCGCTCAACCTGCTCCACTACAGCCCCGTCGATGAGAATGGGGGCGTGCTCGTCCTTCTTTTCCTGTAATCCACAATCATATCCTTTATCTTGATCACGTTGAGGGAGAGGTTGTTATCCTGGCACCACACGGCCAGGTCTCTGACCTCCTCCCCATAGGCTGTCTCATCGTTGTCGGCGATCAGCCCTACCACTGTTGTGTCGTGATGTTGTTGGAGTCGTGCCTGGCCATGCAGTCATGGATGAACAGGGAGTACAGGAGGGGACTGAGCATGAACCCCTGAGGGGCCCCCATGTTTAGGATCAGCGAAGCAGATGTGTTGTTACCTACCCTTACCACCTGGAGGCAGCCCGTCAGGAAGTCCAGGATCCAGTTGCAGAGGGAGGTGTTTAGTCCCAGGGTCCTTAGCTTAGTGATGAGCTTTAAGGGCATAATGGTTTTGAACGCTAAGCTGTAGTCAATGAATAGCATTCTCACGGTGCGAAAGGGCAGTGTGGAGTGCAGTAGAGATTGCATCATCTGCGGATCTGTTGGGGCGGTGTGCAAATTGGAGTGGGTCTAGGGTTTCTGGGATAATGGTGTTGATGTGAGCCATAACCAGCCTTTCAAAGCACTTCATGGCTACATATGTGAGTGCTACGTGTCTGTAGTCATTTAGGCAGGTTACCTTAGTGTTCTTGGGCACAGGGACTATGGTGGTCTGCTTGAAACATGTTGGTATTACAGACTCAGTCAGGGACAGGTTGAAAATGTGTCAATGAAGACACTTGCCAGTTGGTCAGCGCATGCTCGGAGTACACGTCCTGGTAATCCGTCTGGCCCTGCGGCCTTGTGAATGTTGACCTGTTTAAAGGTCTTACTCACATCCCCTACGGAGAGCGTGATCACACAGTCGTCCGGAACTCAGCTCATGAAACATGGGACCAACACTTTAGATGTTGCGTTTATATTTTTGTCCAGTATAGATATACATAACATGAAAAAGAGCACACTAGTGGTGACAAATGACCTTGAATGAAGTCAAGAATGGTCGTCTGTCTTTGCTGGTGTGCTGTTTTTTAAATGTTTGTACCTTCCAATCCACCTCCAGTAGCCATGCCTGTTGAGTGAGAGGAGATAGAGTGCACTGCCTGGCCCTGCTTTGAGTAGAGTGAATCAGTGAGCCGTGGGGGGTTATTGATGGATCCAGAGGAGAACGATGTGTCTGTCAGAGAGATGGGCAAGCCACGGGAGTCCTCCAAAATAGGATCCTCCTGGGGCTCTCGGCAAAGATGTTCCCTCTTGAGAAAAGGTCACAGAGGTACCTTGGGACTGAATGTCTGTTGTTGTTGTTCCCTTCCCAACCAGTCCCTGTTGAGTGTATGGATGTGTCTCAAATGGCACTCTATTCCATATAAAGTGCACTACTTTTGGCCAGGACCCATAAGGCTCTGGTCAAAAGTAGTGCACTATGTAGGGAATAAGGTGCCATGTGAGATGCAGCCCATGAGTTTGGGGGCTTTTTTTTCTCAACCAAGTAAACAGTGTGGTTTGATTTAATTGAGTCTTAGGAGTTATTGGGGGTCCACATTGACAGCAAACTGTAAACTAGATGGAACATTTTATTTTAAAAAGTGCCACATACCTTATCTGCACCCAATGGCGTTGTGTCAGATTTCCAACTGCATCAAGTTTGGTAGAATCTACTGCTCTATTTAGGCTGTGTTTCTGAGGTATGCCAAGGCCACACAGACCGATAGAAAATCGATGCTAATCTTAAATCGACTGGTGTTGATTAGTCTGGCTGTGTAAGGGCAGGGAGGAAGAGGCGTAGCGAGAGGGTTTACTCTGCCCAAAATCCGTCACGAAAATAAGACCATGAAGTGAGGAATTATTGTATGGAGCCAGTTGTTATAAAAACACTGATATAAGTGGACGCACGTGGCTATTCAGCAACTTTGGAGAAAATAAACTACTTTATATTGGAGTTGTGACTGTTGTTCACGTATATCTACCCTCTCATTGGCTAGAATGGTCCCACCTGATCTCACCTCCTCCCTCCTGCCATCTTTGAGGACATGTATTTCCATTGTTAGAGCGGTCACTCGACTATCATGTCAATATAGTAGAAAATCTTTGGTGAGGGTGAATACACTTACTTAGATGTGCATAGATTCATTTGTGTCAGTAGCCTATTAATTCAACTATACTCATTCACCCAATAACTAATACTGTCTCATAATACTGTTGAATATTGCACGTGATAGCAGGACATCAGACAAATTCTGAACTTCCAGATTGAAATGACAAAAAAAAGATAGAAAACAGACACTCAAATAGTAGACAAAAACTTCACAACAATTAGACAGGCAAAAAATATATAATTGAGATGAATTAAAATCACGGATATGCCAAATGCCTAATAAGATACATGCTGGTATTGGGTTGCTTTAGGGAACACTAGAGACAGGAGAGAGGTTCCATATGTGAGCAAATCAAGAATAAATGGCGTGGAAACAAAGTGACTTGACTTCAAACGATAGCCCACCTGTAGAGACCAAACAGACATTAACGAGTGCAGGGCAGATTAGCCTTTCAAATTAGTCTACTGAAACTTGTCTGAGGTTGACATATCGCAGGGTATTGTAACCAGTCAAACACATAAGATTATATAATTTGTCCGTTTGTTAATATTGTATTCCTGATTGATACTGATGCACACAAACGTTTAAATCAGCGCTGCCAACTCTCACGTATTGGCCGAGACACACGCATTAGACCCTCTTCTCACGCCACACCTCTTATATCTCACGCATTGAAAAGTGCTGCTTTTATTTTTCCAGCGCGTTAACTTTTCAACTGTGCTCCCAAATGGTTTTGAAATCGGAGCATCTGCATCAGCAATTTAACATCACGAGCAGAACCTCTATCATTGCCCTGTCTTGCCACACTTCTGTGAACCGCGGAACATTGAAGCATATGATTTGTTTAGTTATGTAAGGGTTCACGGGGATTGGATGCATGTTTTAAAGAAACGCCCCTCAAGATTCAGATGGAACTGAATGGGGAGAGAGAACGTTCTCCGCTGAGTTTATAAAACTGTAGAAAGAGTAGCACGGTAGTGCTATTTTATGTACAATGTTGTCAACAAAATTAGGTTGCTGTTACTCCCGTCCCTATTGCAGAATGCAGCCTTTTGACAGCATGTACCAAAGTCGATTTAATCCACACTTGCATTAGTCCTCTCGTTTGCTGATTGGCATTTAGGCTGTGACAACTAAAAGGCAGCAGACAGACAGACCTACAGTATGTTTTAGCAGGGTAGTTTGGTAAGGTGACCTGATTTGTAACTATGTAAATCATTTTCTCAAACAGATTGTGAACCGAAAAGTGTACATTTTGATTCTAGAGGGACGATGAATATGAATTACAAGCCCTTAACTATCAATGCAGTTCAAGAAATAGAGTTAAGAAAATATTTACTAATGAAACTAAAGGTTAGGGTGTAGGAGCAGATTTACATAATCTTGTTTTCAGGAGATTTTATCTATTTACTTTATTATTCCACTTCTTCCCAACTTTGCCAGTGTAATCTGATATGCCTACTTGTGTCTTTGAAAATTAATTATATGAAGCTATGTATTATTGCAGCCATTCATGGACAGTTTTGAATAAGTCATACAAATAAGCATTGGATATTAAATGCTCCAGGAATCAAATGTAATTTTGGACATTTTAGTATTGTGCACATGCTAGGCAGAGATGGTAGGGGGGACTCACAACTCATAAACACATCCTATTTTGTCTATGTAGAGTAAGATGATGGCAAGGATCTTCAACTAATAGGCATAAACCACCTGAATATTGATATTCATTTGATATTTCTTGAAGGTTGGGTGATTTAGAGAAATTATTGTTATAACAAGAACATTTTCAAACACCCAGCACTTGGGAAACATAGATCAGGGATGGCCAACCCTCCTGGAGAGCAAGCAGGATTTTCTTCAAGATCTATTTTAAAGAGAGAGTTCACCCAAAATACTAAATGTTTGTGTCCTTACCTTGAAAGCAGTCTATGGACAAGGAGACTGCAATCTATGATTTGGTTACCCACTGCCATCAACCATTAATATGATTATTTCCTGTGCAGAGCCTTGGTGTAGTGGTAACACACCCCTGCACATACAACTTTCCACCTGAGAACAGGGATCAATCCCTGCTTCCAACCTTCCCACTCTTTCTAGCATTTGCCTGTCTCCCCACCTCATTACTGTCTGAATAAAGTGTCAAACCACCTAAAAAAAAAGATGTGTTCATTTAATGTTCAAAGTATCCTGAATATACCTGATCTGTGGTTTACATTTTTTTTATTTTCCACCCTTGTCATAGGCCTAAGCCATGTCAAAATACGTAGAATTGCAGGAAATTAGCTTTAAAACAGTACCATTTTCCATTTAGGGGTTGTGCCAGGGGGCAATGAAATTCACATAGCAAATCCCACACATTTGTTTGCTTCATACATTTTCATAGAGTTTTGTCATCAGTTGAGTTAGTATTTTAGATGGGGCCGAGGCTGCATTTCCGAAGGTAACCACCCCGTTCTGCCCCCGTCCCACCCCCATGGGAGCCTCTTCCCCAGAGTCCAAAATCTGAATTATGTACAGGGAGCGGATTTTAGAGCAGATGGTGTTAATAAATTGTAGCATACCTGTGTTATTTTTCAATCAAAGCACATATTTTGCCCAGTGCATGTGCTGTTGATTTTTGGCTGCATTAGAGAAAAATATGACCATTTGCAAAATCATCCTAAAATCTCATAAGAAATTAGGTGGTGTTTTTAGTCTTACAGTAACGTTATACTATGCTATTATATTCGGTTCTGTTAAGTACAGTGCCTTCAGAAAATATTAATACCCCTTAACTTATTCAAAATGTTGCTGTGTTACAGCCTGAATTCAAAATGGATTATATAGATTTTCTTCTCTCACCCATCTATACATAATACCCAATAATAACAAAGTGAAAACGTGTTTGTAGAAATTTCTGCAAATTTCTTGAAAATGAAATATAGAAATATCTAATTTACATAAGTATTCACACCCCCTGAGTCAATACTTTGTAGAAGCACCTTTGGCAGCGATTACAGCTGTGAGTCTTTCTGGGTAAGTCTCTAAGAGCTTTCCACACCTGGATTGTGCAACATTTTCCCATTATTCTTAGAAAAATTCTACAAGCTCTGTCAAATTGGTTATTGATCATTGTTAGACAACAATTTTAATTTCTTCCCATAGATTTTCGTGAGAAGACTGATTTTCAGGATGTCTCATGGTCTGACAAACATCGCTGTAGCTTGGCCACCTTCCACCGCAGATGCGGAAGGCCAACATAGGCGGATGCAGTGATTGAGAAAACAGATATCTCTAGCTTAAACTGACAGATTTTGTTTTATTATGTTACTGGGTGTCTTAATTGGACACAAATTAAAAGGAAATAACGAAAACCAGCATACACTGGCCCTCAATGGAATGAGTTTGACACCCATGACCTATTTGTTTTACATTTATTTAACTAGGCAAGTCAGTTAAGAACAAATTCTTATTTACAATGACGGCCTACACCGGTCAAACCCGGACGACGCTGGGCCAATTGTGCGCCGCCCTATGGGACTCCCAATCACGGCCGGTTGTGATACAGCCTGGAATCGAACCAGGGGGTCTGTAGTGACACCTCAAGCACTGAGATGCAGTGCCTTAGACCACTGCACCACTCAGGAGCCATATGACATACTGTAGATCAGAACCCGAAGCCACAGAGGACGAAGCCACACTTTGGTCTGACAGACACTGTTGATCATCCTTACAGCCCTGCTATTCTTCTCCTGGTCCACTATGACCAAGCACCTCCCATTTGTGGAGCCCTTCCTTGTTGACGGTACTCAGAGGCTACAGGGCCTTCCCGTTGTAGATGTAAGTGGGCTGGAAGGGCATCACAGAGGAACCCCGGACCTGCTGGTTGGGAGTGCAGAGCACCTTGAGCACTTTACTGAGGAAGTCTGGGTCTTTGACCTCCAGGTAGGGAGGTGACAGAGGTGCAGAGGGGACGGAACTCCTTGCTCCAGCAGCACAGGCAGCACGGGCTTCCGCTCCAGACAGTCTCTGGAGACACCAGAGGCTCCTCACAAACTTGTGCCAAGATAGCAAGAAGTACCAGTGTCTGGAATGTGTTTCATGAGACACTCGTTCTACAAGACCTTGCTACAAAAGTAGCTTGCAACTTGAAGTTTTATATAGTTACCATGGAAACTATATCAACAACTGCTAGTTGAATGCCCGGTCTTCAGTCAGCTCAGCTGTCAACATGATATTCTATAACTGGCTAGTTTTGTCTCATCTCGTCATTCTTTATGTCTGCTGTTAGATCTTTCCCGGGGACAAACCCAGAACTAATATCCCTACAGGTGTAGCTACAGTACATGTGGACATTGCACAAACATGGCCAGCTTGAATGTAGACACATTTATCATCAAAAAATCGATGGGTGTGTTTGCGTTACAAAAACAAAACATTGTCTGCTGTAAATAGGCTATCATATTGATTTGCTTATAAAGACAGTATACCTAGCAAATGAAAATAAGTTGTGTGTAGAGTACAACCACAGATAGAACAAGGAGTATAACAATCTTTGGTACAACTTCAGCTGTCCCACAACTAGCATGGCATTCCATTCTATTTATATGGTCTATTCTATGGGTTTGGCTGTCTAACCACACACTGCCATGCACAGCTCTCTGGATGAGGTTCTGTCTTCAAGTCTGCAGTGGGTGATGAAGTCCCTTCCATCTATGTAATGTATTACAGGTTATGGACAGGTGCAGTCAGGCAGGAGGGGTGGAGTGCATGACACTCCATCCTGGATATGACAGAGTTTGCCTCAACCCATGGGTCCAGCAGGCAGAGTTAAATACATTCAGGCAGGTGTGAGATGCCGGAAGATGGCATTCTTCTCATACCACTCTGTAGCTACTGACCAAGATTCTTCCAGGAGGAAGCTTTGAATCGGTCAGTAGCCTACAGAGTAATATGAGAAGAGTGAAACTGCTGAACTTATGTAGATATTCTAAACAGTGTTTTGATAACTTGGAAGTGTAACAGTTCCATGTAAAATAAACCATCCTTCACATACAGTGGGGAGAACAAGTATTTGATACACTGCCGATTTTGCAGGTTTTCCTACTTACAAAGCATGTAGAGGTCTGTAATTTTTATCATAGGTACACTTCAACTGTGAGAGACTGAATCTAGAAAATCCAGAAAATCACATTGTATGATTTTTTAAGTAATTAATTTGCATTTTATTGCATGACATAAGTATTTGATCACTTACCAACCAGTAAGAATTCCGGCTCTCACAGACCTGTTAGTTTTTTCTTTAAGAAGCCCTCCTGTTCTCCACTCATTACCTGTATTAACTGCACCTGTTTGAACTCGTTACATGTATAAAAGACACCTGTCCACACACTCAATCAAACAGACTCCAACCTCTCCACAATGGCCAAGATCAGAGAGCTGTGTAAGGACATCAGGGATAAAATTGTAGACCTGCACAAGGCTGGGATGGGCTACAGGACAATAGGCAAGCAGCTTGGTGAGAAGGCAACAACTGTTGGCGCAATTATTAGAAAATGGAAGAAGTTCAAGATGACGGTCAATCACCCTCGGTCTGGGGCTCCATGCAAGATCTCACCTCGTGGGGCATCAATGATCATGAGGAAGGTGAGGGATCAGCCCAGAACTACACGGCAGGACCTGGTCAATGACCTGAAGAGAGCTGGGACCACAGTCTCAAAGAAAACCATTAGTAACACATTACGCCGTCATGGATTAAAATCATGCAGCGCACGCAAGGTCCCCCTGCTCAAGCCAGCGCATTTCCAGGCTCGTCTGAAGTTTGCCAATGACCATCTGGATGATCCAGAGGAGGAATGGGAGAAGGTCATGTGGTCTGATGAGACAAAAATATAGCTTTTTGGTCTAAACTCCACTCGCCGTGTTTGGAGGAAAAAGAAGGATGAGTACAACCCCAAGAACACCATCCTAACCGTGAAGCATGGAGGTGGAAACATAATTCTTTGGGGATGCTTTTCTGCAAAGGGGACAGGATGACTGCACCGTATTGAGAGGAGGATGGATGGGGCCATGTATCGCGAGATCTTGGCCAACAACCTCCTTCCCTCAGTAAGAGCATTGAAGATGGGTCGTGGCTGGGTCTTCCAGCATGACAACGACCCGAAACACACAGCCAGGGCAACTAAGGAGGGGCTCTGTAAGAAGCATCTCAAGTTCCTGGAGTGGCTTAGCCAGTCTCCAGACCTGAACCCAATAGAAAATCTTTGGAGGGAGCTGAAAGTCTGTATTGCCCAGTGACAGCCCCGAAACCTGAAGGATCTGCAGAAGGTCTGTATGGAGGAGTGGGCCAAAATCCCTGCTGCAGTGTGTGCAAACCTGGTCAAGACCTACAGGAAACGTATGATCTCTGTAATTGCAAACAAAGGTTTCTGTACCAAATATTAAGTTCTGCTTTTCTGATGTATCAAATACTTATGTCATGCAATAAAATGCAAATTAATTACTTAAAAATCATACAATGTGATTTTCTGGATTTTTGCTTTAGATTCCGTCTCTCACAGTTGAAGTGTACCTATGATAAAAAATTACAGACCTCTGCATGCTTTGTAAGTAGGAAAACCTGCAAAATCGGCAGTGTATCAAATACTTGTTCTCCCCACTGTAATACTGTAGAAGTAGTGTTATGCTAATATAACAATGTGCAAATATTACATTTGTCTTTCATCTTCTATTGTCATTCACAAGTGATACTTATACTGTACCTATCAGCATTTTGTCTGGTGGTATATGGTAGTCGTCATCCCTTCGTATGGTGTCCTATATACGACTATATACACTGCCCCCCCCCCCATCATTCAATAATAAGTTATAGATATGTCTTGTATAATTGTAATGCTTAGTGCAAGGTCTCTCCCAGTTCAGACATCTGAATCAACCTGTCTTTTAGTCAGGGGACTCCATGACAAACCATCTCTCCTGTCCTCCATCTGTAGAAAAAAAGGTAGAGTTCGTACACACAGCACTGATTACATTATCAATGGCTGTTAATTGAATTCCAGAACAGACAAGTGATAGTATTTTTACCTATGACCAGTTCAAATGTAACCAACCTGAAGTGGGACTGGTGCCTGGCCACGTACTGCCCCAGCCTTCTGCTGCTGATGTGGTAAGGGGGTTCCCATGACACTGTGGAACAATACATCCACCAGGTTTTGTAAGTAGCCTGTGAAGGAAATAAAAAATCATCACTTAATAAACATATAGCGAGGAAAGATTAATTTTCTCTAGTTTTGAAGTAATTATACTAATAGAGTGACTGTAGGTACAGAATAGATTCAGACCAGTGAAGCTGACACCGTTACTATGCAACCAGCTGTGTAACGTTACATTGCTGAATGCTTGCTGACAGTGCTTGGGATGAAAGAAGTGCAAGAGCTGTCTTTTTCCAAGTCTGTCCGTTAGACTATGTTCACCGAAATTCACAAATGACATTATGCTATATAGATACTTCTGATTATTCACTGTTAAGGGTTCATACACATTTTCCATAACTTCTCCATGCATTTTAACAAAATTTTCATTACTATTATTATAGCCTACAAGAAAAAGGAAGCATTACTGACACTGGAAGGCTGCTGTGTGATCCCATGTAGGCCTACCATCTCCAGCCGTTGTGCCTTGATCAAGGCACTTAACGCCCCACAAAGTAGAACTGCAATGTTAGTCACGTTGTTAACACTCTATCTGAGAGCTCCTGGGTGTGCAGGCTTGGCTTTTGATCCAGCCCTGAAACACCCAAGTCTGCTTATCAAGGTCCTATTGAGCAGCTGATGTTTAGCCTACAATGTGGTTAGACCAGGGCTTGAACAAAAGCATGCACACCCAGTAGCTATCCTGGAGGATGGTTGCCACCCTTGATATAAAATAGTGTGACATTACAACCATACTTTTGTCTTTATAAAATTATTACCTCATTCAATGAATCAGGGATCAAATGGATGAGGTAGGCTACTTCAAAGCAAGGTATCTAACTAGAAATGTTTATAGATAAGGCTCAAATATGAATGTTTCAGGGGAGATGTATGCACAGCAAGTTATTTGTCAATTAGGCTATTCTTGGAATAAATCTCATTTTGGACAAGACTGACTTTATGACCAAAAGTATCCTATTTACACTTTATAGTCAATTTTGACACTAGAATTAAAGTTTCTGACTCATATCGACAACACATAGGCCGTTTATAACCAGAGAAGTCGGTTCTAGGAGGCAGTTCTCCTTTAACCAAGTTAAAAATGTATCTTGATTCCACTAAAATTACAGAAATAATGAATATTACCTGATTTGCACATTGACACCTGTGGGTGAAAGTCTCTTCTCACAGCCACTGTATCTCTGTCTGTTACACTCATCTGGACAATCCCATCAATTCGTGTTGGTTTCACTTCCTTGTCAAAACACAACTAGGAAAACTGGTTTGCGATTGCAAAATTATTTTCTACTGGTACAGTTGAAGTCGGAAGTTTACATACACCTTAGCCAAATACATTTAAACTCAGTTTTCACAATTCCTGACATTTATTCCTAGTAAAGATTCCCTGTCTTAGGTCAGTTAGGATCACCACTTTATTTTAAGAATGTGAAATGTCAGAATAATAGTAGAGAGAATGATTTATTTCAGCTTTTATTTCTTTCATCACATTCCCAGTGGGTCAGAAGTTTACTTACACTCAATTAGTATTTGGTAGCATTGCCTTTAAATTGTTTAACTTGGGTCAAACGTTTTGGGTAGCTTTCCACAAGCTTCCCACAATAAGTTGGGTGCATTTTGGCCCATTCCTCCTGACAGAGCTGGTGTAACTGAGTCAGGTTTGTAGGCCTCCTTGCTCGCACACGCTTTTCAGTTCTGCCCTCACATTTTCTATAGGATTGAGGTCAGGGCTTTGTGATGGCCACTCCAATACCTTGACTTTGTTGTCCTTATGCCATTTTGTCACAACTTTGGAAGTATGCTTGGGGTCATTGTCCATTTGGAAAACCCATTTGCGACCAAGCTTTAACTTCCTGACTGATGTCTTGAGATGTTGCTTCAATATATCCACATAATTTTCCTTCCTCATGATGCCCACTATTTTGTGAAGTGCACCAGTCCCTCCTGCAGCAAAGCACCCCCACAGTATGATGCTGCCACCCCGTGCTTCAAGGTTGGGATGGTGTTCTTCAGCTTGCAAGCGTCCCCCCTTTTTCCTCCAAACATAATGATGTTCTTTATGGCCAAACAGTTATATATTTATTTCATCAGACCAGAGGACATTTCTCCAAAAAGTACGATCTTTGTCCCCATGTTCAGTTGCAAACCGTAGTCTGGCTTTTTTATGGCGGTTTTGGAGCAGTGGATTCTTCCATGCTGAGCGGACTTTCCGGTTATGTCGATATAGGACTCGTTTTACTGTGGATATAGATACTTTTGTACCCGTTTCCTCCAGCATCTTCACAAGGTCCTTTGCTGTTGTTCTGGGATTGATTTGCACTTTTCGCACCAAAGCACGTTTATCTCTAGGAGACAGAATGCGTCTCCTTCCTGAACGGTATGACGGCTGCGTGGTCCCATGGTGTTTATATTTGCGTACTATTGTTTGTACAGGTGAATGTGGTACCTTCAGGCGTTTGGAAATTGCTCCCAAGGATGAACCAGACTTGTGGAGGTCTACCATTTTTTTCTGAGGTCTTGGCTGATTTCTTTTGATTTTCCCATGATGTCAAGCAGAGGCACTGAGTTTGAAGGTAGGCCTTGAAATACATCCACAGGTGTACCTCCAATTGACTCAAATTATGTCAATTAGCCTATCAGAAGCTTCTAAAGCCATGACATCATTTTCTGGAATTTTCCAAGCTGTTTAAAGGCACAGTAAACTTAGTGTATGTAAACTTCTGACCCACTGGATTTGTGATACAGTGAATTATAAGTGAAATAATCTGTCTGTAAAGAATTGTTGGAAAAATTACTTGTGTCCTTGTCACGGTTTTCGCCGAGGCTGCTCCTCCTCCTTGTTCGGGCAGGCTTCGGCGGTCGTCGCCCCCGAGTACTAGCTGCCACCGTTCGATGTTTCATGTTTGTTTGGTTTTGTCTGTTTGTACACCTGTCCCTTGTTAGTGTTTGATTTTGTTTCCTATTTAGTTATCGTGTGTTGGGTCAGGTGTTATGTGTGATTGTAATGTCAGCTGTTGCTGTTGGGTTTTTCTCTCGTGTCGTGTATTTTCGAGAGTCCACACTGCGTGCGCCTTTTCTTGTTTTACGCACTGTTGTGTGTGTGCGTAATCTGTTTTGCCTCCCGGTTGGGTTGGCTATTTTCACCTGTTTGGATTACTAAAGTCTGTTGAAGTACGCCCTTGTTCCTGCGCTTTGATTTCTCACACCACATCCACACTCAGCATTCTTGACAGAATCACACATCAACCATGGAATCAGCAGGAGCAACCGCGCCTATGGACATCATGGAGGACCGTCTTCGTGGGCAGGAGGACAGGATCAACCAGATCGGTCACGCCTGGATCGGGTGATGAACACTCTCCACCGATGGGAAAGCAGCAGGGTACCCACGCCCCCACCTACCGGACCATCCCCATCGGTCAGTCCTCCTGTTCACCTTCCGGAACCCAGTGGGATTCGGCTCTCGCTCCCGAGGGCGTACGACGGCTCCGGCTGCCGGGTGTCAAGGGTTCCTGCTGCAAGTGGAGCTCTACCTCGCCACCGTACACCCGGCGCCCTCGGGACACGAGACGTCTCCGCCCTCATCTCCTGTCTCACCGGCAAGGCGTTGGAGTGGGCCAACGCCGAATGGAGGAGAATGGACGCCGCTACCATTACCTATGCGGAGTTCTCCCGCCCGCTTCCGTGCCGTGTTTGACCATCCACCAGAAGGGAAGGCGGCGGGGAGCGTCTGTTCTACCTCCGACAGGGGATGAGGAGCGCTCAGGTTTTCGCTTTGGAGTTCCGGACTCTAGCGGCAGATGCAGGGTGGAATGAGCGGGCCCTCATTGACCACTTCCGCTGCAGCCTCCGGGAGGACGTCCAGAGAGAGTTGGCGTGCAGGGATACCACGTTGTCGTTTGACCAACTGGTCGACATGGCCATTCGCCTGGACACCCTGCTCGCCACCCGTGGACGTCCCGGGTGGGGGTCGCCCATTTCATCCTCCAGCACCTCCGAGCCGAGCCCTATGGATCTCGGAGGTGCTGGCGCTAGAGAACGGAGGAGTAGGAACCCGAGGGGGCTGTTCCCTGCACCAACTGTGGCCGTGGAGGGCACACCGCGGCTAGGTGTTGGGGAAGGTTCCCGGTGGAGGTGAAGGTAGGCCACGCATTGGGGAGTCCTCCCAGGTGAGTAGGCGCCCTACTTACCCAGAGCTTTCTGTCGTTCACATAACCTTGCCTGTTTGTTTTCCACAGGTTGCACCTCGTTCCCAGCATAAGGCGCTAGTAGATTCAGGCGCAGCTGGGAATTTTGTAGATCGCCAGTTCTGTGTAGAGTTAGGGATTCCTCTCCTTCCCGTTGATAAGCCTTTCCCTGTACATGCCCTAGATAACCGTCCGTTAGGATCTGGGTTGATTAGGGAGGTCACAGCGCCCCTGAAGATGGTGACGCAGGGGGGTCATGAGGAGATGATTCAGCTCTATCTGATTGACTCTCCTGCGTATCCGGTGGTGCTGGGGCTTCCCTGGTTGATTACCCATGACCCTACTATTTCGTGGCGAGAGAAAGCTCTTAAAGGGTGGTCTGCTCAGTGTGAGGGGCTGTGTCTGGGTGTTTCCATAGGGGCGACCTCGGTGGAAAGTCCGAATCTAATGCCAGCACTGCATATTCCCCCCGAGTATGAGGATTTGAAACTGGTGTTTAGTAAGACTAGGGCCGCAGCAGCTGCCGCCTCATAGACAGGGGGATTGTGCGATAGATCTCCAGTCAGGAGCAGCCCTCCCTCGGAGCCATGTGTATCCCTTGTCTCAAGAGGAGAGGAAGGCAATGGAAACTTACATCGCCAAGTCTCTGAGACAGGGATACATACGGGCCTCCACTTCACCCGCTTCCTCAAGCTTCTTTTTTGTGAAGAAAAAAGATGGAGGTCTGCGCCCGTGTATTGATTACCGCGGTCTCAATCAGATTACGGTGAAGTACAGCTATCCACTTCCTCTGATTGCGACTATGACGGAATCATTGCACGGTGCTCAGTTCTTCACAAAATTGGATCTCAGGAGCGCATATAACTTGGTGCGCATTAGAGAGGGCGATGAATGGAAGACAGCGTTTAGCACGACCTCCGGTCATTACGAGTATCTCGTCATGCCATATGGGTTAATGAATGCTCCCTCAGTCTTCCAATCCTTCGCCGATGAGATTTTCCGGGACATGCAGGGGCAGGGAGTAGTCGTGTACATCGACGATATTCTGGTGTACAGTTCTACCCGAGCAGAGCATGTAGCCCTGGTGCGCCGAGTGTTGAGGAGGCTGTTGGAGCATGATCTATATGTCAAGGCAGAGAAATGTCTGTTCTTTCAGAAGTCAGTCTCTTTTTTGGGTTATCAGTTGTCTGCGTCAGGGGTGAAGATGGAGGTTGACCGGGTGTCAGCTGTGCGTAATTGGCAAACCCCAACCACTGTGAAAGAGGTGCAACAGTTCTTGGGTTTTGCGAATTATTACCGGAGGTTTATCCGGGGTTTTGGACAGGTGGCAGCTCCCATAACGTCTCTGTTGAAGGGGGGTCCGGTGCGCTTGCGGTGGTCAGCTGAGGCGGACAGGGCTTTTGGGAGACTGAAAGACCTGTTTACCTCGGCGCCGGTGTTGGCGCATCCGGATCCCGCTTTACAATTCCAGGTAGAGGTAGACGCGTCCGAGGCCGGTATTGGGGCCGTCCTTTCACAACGGTCTGGCACACCACCTAAGCTCCGCCCCTGTGCTTTTTATTCTAAGAAGCTCAGTCCGGCGGAGCGGAATTATGACGTAGGGGACAGGGAGCTGTTAGCCGTGGTACAGGCCCTAAAGGTGTGGAGGCATTGGCTTGAGGGGGCTCAACACCCTTTCCTCATTTTGACGGACCACCGTAACCTGGAGTACATCCGGGCAGCTAGGAGACTGAATCTCGCCAGGCCCGCTGGACTATGTTTCTAGCCCGGTTTGTGTTTAAAATCACTTACATCCCTGGGTCCCAGAACGGGAAGGCAGATGCCCTGTCTCGGCGGTATGACACGGAGGAGAGGTCCGTTGAGCCCACTCCCATACTACCAAAGTCTTGTCTGGTGGCGCCGGTGGTATGGGGAGGTCGATGCAGAGATCGAGCGGGCGTTACGCACCGACCCAAGTCCTCCACAGTGTCCAGTGGGTCGGACGTACGTTCCGCTCGAGGTACGCGATCGCCTCATTTATTGGGCTCATACGTCCCCCTCCTCTGGACATCCAGGTATCGGCCGGACAGTTCACTGCCTTAGCACTAAGTACTGGTGGCCAACGTTAGCCAGGGATGTGAGGGTTTATGTCTCCTCCTGTTCGGTGTGTGCACAGTGTAAGGCGCCCAGACATTTGCCCAGGGGTAAGCTACAACCCCTGCCCGTTCCACAACGACCCTGGTCCCACCTCTCGGTGGACTTTGTTACAGACCTTCCCCCCTCACAGGGGAATACACCATCCTGGTCGTTGTGGATCGGTTCTCGAAGGCCTGTCGTCTCCTTCCCATGCCGGGTCTCCCTACTGCCCTACAGACCGCTGAGGCTCTGTTTACCCATGTCTTCCGGCATTACGGGGTACCCGAGGATATAGTGTCTGATCGAGGCCCCCCAGTTCACCTCCAGAGTGTGGAGAGCCTTTATGGAACGGTTGGGGTTTCGGTGAGCCTTACCTCGGGTTACCACCCGAGAGTAATGGGCAGGTTGAAAGTGTCAACCATGATGTGGGTAGGTTTCTGAGGTCTTATTGCCAGGGCCGGCCGGAGGAGTGGGCGAGATACGTTCCGTGGGCCGAGATGGCGCAGAACTCTCTCCGCCACTCCTCCACCCAACTAACCCCCTTTCCAGTGTGTGTTAGGGTACCAGCCGGTTCTGGCACCTTGGCACGAGAGCCAGATCGAGGCCCCTGCGGTGGATGAGTGGGTGCGGCGCTCGGAGGAGACATGGAACGCTGCCCACGTTCATCTGCAGCGGGCCATCCGTCGGCATAAGACGAGCGCCGATCTCCACCGCAGTGAGGGGCCTGTATACGCACCTGGAGATCGAGTCTGGCTCTCGACCAGAAACCTGCCCCTCCGCCTGCCCTGCCGGAAGCTGGGTCGGCGGTTTGTGGGGCCATTCAAAGTCCTGAGGAGGTTGAACGAGGTGTGTTACAGGTTAGAACTGCCTATTGATTACAGGAATATTAACCCCTCGTTCCATGTGTCTCTCCTCAGGCCGGTGGTAGCTGGTCCACTCCAGGACTATGAGATAGAGGAGACTCCTCCGCCCCCGTTGGACATCGAGGGGGCTCCGGCGTACACTGTGAGGTCCATCCTTGATTCGAGACGCCGGATGGGGGGTCTCCAATATCTCGTGGAGTGGGAGGGGTACGGCCCGGAGGAGCGGTGCTGGGTGCCGAGGAGGGACATATTAGACCTGTCCCTGCTGACCGAGTTCCATCGGGGTCATCCTACGCGCCCTGCTCCGCGTCGTCCTGGTCGTCCCCGAGGCCGGGATCGGCGCACGGCTGGAGCCGCGCGTCAAGGGGGGGTACTGTGACGGTTTCGCCGAGGCTGCTCCTCCTCCTTGTTCGGGCAGGCTTCGGCGGTCGTCGTCCCCGGAGTACTAGCTGCCACCGTTCGATGTTTCATGTTTGTTTGGTTTTGTCTGTTTGTACACCTGTCCCTTGTTAGTGTTTGATTTTGTTTCCTATTTAGTTATCGTGTGTTGGGTCAGGTGTTATGTGTGATTGTAATGTCAGCTGTTGCTGTTGGGTTTTTCTCTCGTGTCGTGTATTTTCGAGAGTCCGCACTGCGTGCGCCTTTTTCTTGTTTTACGCACTGTTGTGTGTGTGCGTAATCTGTTTTTGCCTCCCGGTTGGGTTGGCTATTTTCACCTGTTTGGATTACTAAAGTCTGTTGAAGTACGCCCTTGTTCCTGCGCTTGATTTCTCACACCACATCCACACTCAGCATTCTTGACAGTCCTGCACAAAGTAGATGTCCTAACTGATTTGCCAAAACTATAGTTTGTTAACAAGAAATGTGTGGAGTGGTTGAAAAACGAGTTTTAATGACTCCAACCTAAGTGTTGTAAACTTCCGACTTCAACTGTAAGTCAAAAGTACACCTGCCCATGTAATACACAAGCATTCTACATGCACTGTAAACAAAGGTCGCATTTGTCTGCCAGATCTCACAATGCTTGGGTAGGTGTTTAACATATCAGATAACCACATCATATGAAATAGCAATCTGATGCCCAACTGTGCAGTCAATGACGTGGTCACAAACATTGGTTGATGCAATGCAACGCCTGCTTTTTAGTTGGGAGGAACACCACCAAAAACTTGATCATTAGAAAACATTTACCCCCACTATACCCCATACTTGATTCAGAACTGATACTTACTAATTTATGATGCTTTTTATGAGAGCAAAAAAAAGACAAGGTAGCAAAAAGTATCCAACACCAGTACATGATATCTCAAAAAGGCACCACGCAACAAACTACCAATAGCAGGTGTTTCTTAGAAGCAATTAATTAATAGCCAGCCTGTCTACTCCATAGCATGTGTGTGTGTGTGTGTGTGTGTGTGTGTGTGTGTGTGCGCGTGTGCGCGTGCATGTGCATGCTTTATTATCAATAATTGTTTCCTGGAATGCATCTATGTTTGCATAACCAATTCTGTGTAAATCCTGAAAATCTTCAATCCGTCACTCCTGTTTACATTTACATTTTAGTAATTTAGCAGACGCTCTTATCCAGAGCGACTTACAGTTAGTGAGTGCATACATTTTTCATACTGGCCCCCCAGTGGGAAACGAACCCACAACCCTGGCGTTGCAAGTGCCATGCTCTACCAACTGAGCTACACGGGGCCCACCTGCCATGTCAAGTGTGTTTGCGTGTCATAGTGTCATTGTGTTTGCTTGCAAACTGTATGTGTGTATGCATGTGGCCATTGGATTTGTGTATATACAGTATGAGTGTTTGATTGTGTTTCTGTGGTTTATTTGGGTTTCTGAGTGTTTATATTACTTTCTGCATGTTTGTCTGTGTGTGTGTGTGTGTGTGTGTGTGTGTGTGTGTGTGTGTGTGTGTGTGTGTGTGTGTGTGTGTGAGAGAGAGAGAGAGAGATAAAGAAGGAAATTCAATAAGTCAGACAGACAGACAGACAGAAATAAACATATTTTTTGCTCCATTGCCTCTACAGCAAACCTCTGATCAGATTATCTTTCTGCACCATCTACACTACACTCTACTGTAGCACAGCTCTCAGACCAGCTAGCTCTCAGACAAATGGGCCCATATTAGTGGGAGTGCTGATGTAGCTTCAGTTTTAACTTTTGGATCATAATGAATAAGATCACATGGACAAGGGAGACCGGATCTTAGATCGGCACTCCCACTCTGAGATGCTTTATAAATATGACCCCTGACCTCAGTTCAGTTTCTCGTCTGTGACCAATTGCCTATAGATTGCAGTCATCAATAGCAAGGACAGAAAGTGATGCGGAAGACTTCCAAATGCATGATGGGTTGTTTCTTTCCACTGACCTTCTCTCATGCTTTACTTTGGGTCGACTGGGTATTTACAAAGCTGTGAAGGAGATTTGTATGGAGAATGGAGGAGGAACTAAGAAGTATTCTACAGGAGAGAAGGAAGAGAGCGAGTACAGTTCACCACCTATCTGTGCAATGGTGGACAGCGCCTGGTGCTGAAATTAGTTCAAGGAGTTTTGTTGCCAGGAATCTTTACCAAAGCTCATCTAGCTATTCACCTGTTTTACGCAAACTATACCACTCTGGAGTGTCAGTTATTTAACTGTGTAAATGAGAACGAAAAACTTTTGTTTGGTTTTTTAAATGGTGTATTTCAAATGTATCTTTGGTTTTATTGTAGTGTATAGGCTATATTATTTGTTTTGTCTTTGAAGGGCTGTTGGAAGATAAGCCTGTGGGATAAAAGAGAAACAAACACACACAAAAAAAACATTAGATCACTCTGAAAAGACAGGTCCACAGCCAAACAAACCACACAATGATCGTTGCCTTGGATACAATCCTGAACCCATATCACCCTGAATGACTGACTGCTCTATCTATGTGCTAGAACATGACAACAACCTGGATATTTTATGCCATGATTACATGCTATAATGTTGTTATATAAATGTTATAAGGATTTTATAAGGACTTGCACCTGATGAACATGACATTCAAAGCAAAAGAAAGGAGTGTGTATTTTTCTTTCTTTTGACCTTGATGGAAGTATTTACATGGCCATAATTCAGTAATAATTCAAAAATAATGCATGCATGCTATACTTACACAACACACATCAACCCCTATGGGCCAGATCAACTAAGCATATACACTAGGTGCTAAGTTTGAATCTGTATTTTTTTTGTTGCATTCAACTCTAGTGGGGGAACCCTTATAGAAATGAAATAATTCCTGGTTTCAGGATCATAGACAGCTCTCACTCGAACGCTATGGCTGCGTTTTGTGACTGATGCTAAATATTTAATATTCAATTGTGTTATCCATTAGGCTACTTGTTGAGCAGACTCTCCTGTCTCTCGAGTCCTCACTATTTTCTAGACTCTGTTTTAGCTTTCAGAGTAGCTGGATGGCTACTGATGCTGCACATTCTGAAAACAGACCCTTCAAGTGCGTCAGAATTCAAAAGTCGCGCACGACATAGCACCTCCAAAAAAGTGTTCCAAGAAGAACATGATGGCGACAACTAACCCAGGACCAAGATGACAGTGGACATCAAAAGACAACATCTCAGGTATTTTGCCTAGCAGACACGGAAGCGAAATTCACTGGGCTGACATAGAACCCACCACTCATCCCAGAGCCACCACGTTCAAGGCGAACGTAAATGAAGGTTGCCGTAAAACGGGTCTACGCAAAGGACCAGTGCTGAGCGCAGGCTAGAGGAGAGGAGGGGGAAGCGAGACATGTTGCTACAGAAAACTAGCATCTTCATCTTCATCGGAGAGCCATGGAGAACGCGGTCCCATCAATGCACGGCTTAATCTCCTCCAACACATTAATTGAATGTGAATTACAGATCATCGCGGAGTTCAACCAGCAGCACCACCTACGACCCAACATTTAAGAGGCGAAAAACGCAAATTAGACCACAAGTCAATGAATGTTGTGGCAGAGAAGCCCCCACGGTGGAGTCGGCCGGTGAAGAAGCGCGTTCCCAAAATATGACCAGGGGTGCTTGGACGAGTCTGCAGCAAGAAGACGGCTTCAAAATCTGGCTAGAACCCCGCGAGAACGAAAAAGCCATTTACCGATTCAGAGAGGGCCCAGAGATGGCGACTGTCTTTGGCTTCGCTCTTGTTTCTAACCATTCTGCTCTCTGATCACTTGTGGTTCTGCGCCGAGGCGAAATTGACAAGGACCCGTGATAAGTTTGCATTGACGGACATGGGAGCTTACCCATCTGCAAACCACATCCCATCATTCAACCTCCATTTAGCACACAGCAGCCTCAGAGAAAACGAATATGCTATTTTTATAGGGAATTCTACCAAACCTTTGTGGCGACTTGAAACTTGCCACCACGATAGTTTATCTAAAAACTGCTTTACTTTTGATGACGCCGACCATTTGTGCAAGGACCTTTCGGAAAAAGAAGGGACCCGGACTGTAAATATAAGTGATTTATACCTTTCCTTTTGTAATTCTTATTCTCTTTTGGATTTGTTTTACGGGTCTACGAGTCCGGACAATTTGAACTGCAGTCTTGACGTGCTTATTGATGGCGATATGGCGAAGTGCAGCCTGTGCGTCCAGGCGTACCAGCGCTATGACCAACACGCCCTGGAGAAATATGAGGAATTTGAGCTTATGACTCAGAAATATGAAACGGATGCATATTCAGTGAGAACATGCATGGATGAATGCAAGGTAGGCTGACGGGGATCTTCCCCCAATCTGTTGATTTTGCCTAAATAGATGCAGTTTGGTCCCATACGGTCGTCGATCGTCATGGTAACGGATGGCAGATTCAAGGATATCCTCTGCTTTATTACCAGAAGGCTCAAGCAGGATAAGAAGCATATGGCCTCGCACCTAAGTTCTTGCATGTGTGTGTCTTTGGTTGCTTTTTCCACAATTTAGGAGTTTTAAATCGGTTGTGGAATGGAGAAAGAGCCAGGCCTTGAGGTGTCATAACTTTCCTTCCACAGGCTTCACACTATCACCAGAAATAGGCTATTATATCCAAGCAAATATCAGCCAGCTTTACATGTTAATTCTTTCTGTAAAATGATTTAGATATTTTATTTTAGTGCTGTACTAGGCTAGGCTAGACTAGTATATTGCAAAGACTACAATAGCTGCTACTCTTTTCCTATTCATGCATCATCCCGTACCGCACCGCACGCAGGTGGTGGTCTTTTTTCAGTATTGTGCTGCGCATGCGGTGTAGCGGCCACTCGGTGCCAGGTGTTCCGCCATGGCCACTCCACTCCACATTGAGTACATTTCAATAATGTTAATAGGGCACCGGTGGCTTCCATGCCTAATCCGCAGGAAGGGCCTTTCCCCCCGTATCATTTGGCACTGTTTGCTCATTATTCGCCTGCTGTTGCGAAGGCGGTCTTTTATCAGTCGTAAACTCGACAATGGCGTTGACACAGAATTACGACAGCTGCTCTCTTTTTATCACACAATTTATACCTCAAATATGACCATGTGGCCTGGAGGAAGCTCCGACCCTGTAGTTGTGTTTTACACTTCACCGACTGGTTGGACAATAGCTATTAAAATAGAGCCTAGGCCTATGTTTCAGTGTGCCCTTGCCATCTCTATTCGGTAATTGTATGCAACATTCACGAGTAGCCTGCTTGGAAAACATCCTTTATAGCGCTTTCACGGTTTTGGGTGTGAGATTTCCTATGCCTTTAGAGTTTCAGTATAGCATTTATATTTATTTATATTTTATGTTTATGGTCGACAGCCAGTCAGCCACTATGGACGCGGATGAGAGCTGTCCATGGTGCTGAAATCCATCTATAGAAAGCCGACTCTCCAAGCGAATGGCAGCCAGGCGGTCAGTATTCATGAACCAGTCAGTGACAACCACCTGAAGTGCTCTATGAACACAGGTGTCTGTAAACCCGATTCATGAGTCATGATAATAGTGTGTGTGTGTGTGTGTGTGTGTGTGTGTGTGTGTGTGTGTGTGTGTGTGTGTGTGTGTGTGTGTGGTGGTGCTGAAAAGACAGCTCCCAGCCTCCCACAAATAGGCCAGGAATCACTGTGATGAGGATGCAGTAATAGCCACACTATTTTATGATGATTTTGGCAGGATACTTTTGTCTTTTGGCAGGATGCTTTCATCCTTGTGGAGCTTATTGTGGTTCAATAATGATGAGATAACAAAACAAAAACATTGGCCTACATGCTCATATTTGTTTGATAATTATCAAGGGACATATCCATCACTACTAAATGTTGGTTAAGATTAGTTTTCTGTCTTATCAGTATTTTCAGTTCATTTTGTTATTTTTTATTTTGACTTTCATCCTATTTTTCGTTCTAGCTCATGCTGTCTCATCCTCTCCCTGGTCTTGACAGGCAGATGATGGATGTTGAGGACATCACTGTAAACCCCAAGGCATTTTTAACTCAAATACTTCTAGTAAGTTGTACTCAAAGTCAATGAAAAGTCCTTATTACTTAAAATGTTTATGTGGTACTGGCTCAAAACTAAATGAGAAGTCACACCAACTACATTTTTTAAAGATACAGTATGATAACAAATTAACTTTTTTTCCCAGCATTTTCTACTGCAGGTAGATTTTTTGGAATTGTTTTTAATATCTGTGTTTTTGCATGTACATTGAGTGATTGATTAATTCAATGTTATGCTACACAAAAATTCGTTTTTTTTCCTAAACTAATCCAATCATTGAATTTTTGCACCCGTTACTGAAATGTTTCTTAACCCTGGGAGTCATTATAAATGCAGGTTGCGGGTGATTACAAATCTTAACTGTTGAATAGTGCAGGCTAGATTTCAATAGGAATTACACATCATTTTGCAAGCCAGCATAATGTCATTTACACTTAGGGTTGCAAAATTCTGGTAGATTTCCCAGGTTTTCCAGAAATCCTGGTTGGAAGATAACTGGAATTTCTTTTGGGAAAGTTTGTTGAATTTTGCAACCCTACTTGCAGGCCTGATGTGGCCTGTAAACTATGAGTTTCAGGCCACTGTATAAGACCTTATGATATATGTAATGATTCAATTATAATGATAATATTCGCCTAGGAACTCAGTTGGGGAAGGCCACAGGACTGAAAATGGATTAATTCAACAACAATGTCTCTGTCACTAACAAATACAGTCATGGGTGGTAACTATACAATTCAATCGAAAAGGCAACGCACACTGGGAAATTATTGTTGGCGTGGCTTAGTGGAGGCGTTAACTTTATAGTATACCTTACATTTGTATTACTCATATGAAGGTAGTACTGCTCACTATTTACGTTTCTTGTTTTTTTTACTTTTTTAGGTAATTGGTTTCCTCAAAATGTAGCCAGAACTTATCCGGTTTTACAGTGTGAGGGGTGTGTTGCTGATCTGTGATGTGTGTACTAAACCTTTGTGTGTGCTCTCTCTCTCTCTCTCTCTCTCTCTCTCTCTCTCTCTCTCTCTCTCTCTCTCTCTCTCTCTCTCTCTCTCTCTCTCTCTCTCTCTCTCTCTCTCTCTCTCTCTCTCTCTCTCTCTCTCTCTGTCTCTCTGTCTCTCTGTCTCTGTCTCTGTGTGTGTAATTGATGGCACATGGACAGAGAGTCTTGTCCGAGTGGTGTGTGTATGAACTCAGAGAGGTGATAGCACGGTCACCCACCCTTTATTAACTTTGGTATATATCTCACTGTCCAAACACGGTAACGTATTACAGAGCTTCAGTATTGGAACAGTTATTCCCATCCAAACAATCATGTCTGCATCCCAAATGGCACCCTATTCCCTATATAGTGCGCTATTTTTGATCAGAGCCCTCAAAAGTAGTGCACTAAGTAGGGAATAGGGTGATTTTAGTTTTTTGCTTTTGTCATAGAGCCTGGTCCTATATCTGTTTGTGCTTGCTTGCCAACTCCTATCATCAATGTTTGGTGTGACAATGAGAATAGGAGTTGACAAGACAGCGCAAACAGATCTGCCACCAGGCTAGAGTCGCTATGTGTCACAATATAGTGTGCCTGATGTAGTGCGTTCTGTTGGCCAAATGACTGCTGTAACAAGGGGCAGGTTCACAGAGAGGTCACACTTCAGAGAGTTGGATGGAAAGATCTGGACATAGATACATGTGGTCCTGTGTGGCTGAGTTGGTAGAGCATGGCACTTGTGGGTGTGTGTGTCTGCGTGTGTGTGTTTAAGTGGTGGCTGGTGGCACTTTAAATTGGTGGACAGGCTCCTGGAAATGGCTTGAACGGAATTACAGTTTTTCTCAATTGCTAAAACACAATTTCTGAAACCTTGCTCCATTTTCTGAAAACATTAAACACAAAACCTCATCTTCAAGCACTATTTACAAAACCTCTGACTCCTCTCGCAAAATGAAACATTCGCCTCAAAACAGTTTTACCTGTGTTCAAAATCAAACACTGCTCTCAAATCATAAACAAAGTGATCAAAATGATATACACTCTCAAGCAGTCAGTAAACAATACACCGAAAAATAGAAAACACATTGTTCAAAACATACAGTTCTCAGGGAGAATTTTCTTTTGATGAACGAAAACATGTTCTGTCATAGTAGCTCAAAATTGATCAGAAATTACTACTCTGCTTTGTTCTTTGCAATTTTGTTTTTGTTCTTCCTCCTCCTTGTACCCCTATTTTTACAGTACTGTACCCTGCATCTCACAAACTTGTCCTTTGTCTCTGTGATACTGTAATTCTTGTTCTTTGTTGATATGAACCTGCAACCAGTCAAAATCTATTGAGCAGTCAGTACTGTTAACAAATGGAAAGCACAATGTTCAGGGCCATACAATTTGTCCATTGTACAGTATACAGCCTACAATGCACTGTACTACAGTATACAATACTAAAAGGGACAAAAATCAAAGGAGTAAACATGTGATCAATGTGCTTCTTCTTGTCTTTGGGCTGGGTCAGGCCAGAGCACTTTGTCGACATCACAAGCAATATTGTCCCTCCTGAGGCAATGGGGAAAGAAGCCTCTAGTGTGCCGTATCCAGCCCTGACATGATTCCTCACCTATATCACCACAGGCTAAATCCATGGCTTGCAGTAGAGTTACTCTAGTGTAGGGTTGTCTATCATATACTTTCCATCTCCTCAATCGAATTCAGGAAAGGCGAGTATGGAGGGAGGTACAAGTTCATGAACTGCCCATTGATGTTAAACCATTCCCTTACCTGAGCAGCTTGGTGGAAACTGACATTGTCCCACACTATCACATAGGTGGGAATGGGATTCTCATTTAGCTCTTGACCCTGCTGCTCTTGAACCTGCTGCTCAAATAAAATATCTCTTAGATTGGCAATACATCTTAGAAGGTGTTGGGTGTTATATGGCCCGAGTGTAACATGGTGATGTAGAACACCATGGTTGCTGATAGCAGCACAGATTGTGACATTGCCACCTCGTTGACCAGGGACTTCAACAATGGCCCTCTGTCCAATCATGTTTCGGCCTCTCCTTCTCCTCTTTGTTAGATTGAAGCCTGCTTCTTCGACAAAGATGAACTCATGGGGTCTGTCCAAGGATTCCAAGTCAAATATTGTCTGTGTAGAAATACAATATACTGTATGTAGGATTTTGTAAGTCGTACAGAGACAGTGCTATGCTGTAGAGTACAATTAGGCCTACTGTATGCACTTCTGATTCACATACATTGTATGTACTGAAGAGTAATGTCATTCACATAGTATGTGTTAGTACTGTAGACAATCTGGATTACAGTAAATGTTTCTGAATGTACACTTACTTGCACATACTGAGCTCGCAGTTCTTTCACCCTTGGTGAGTTGCGCTCAAAAGGTACTCTGTATACTTGTTTCATTCGCATCCTGTTACGATGGAGGACACGGTTAATTGTGGAAATGCTCACACTGTTGATTCCCTTGAAGTCGTATTGCATTATCTTGAAGGACCATGCCAACTATAACGGCCTCTTGCTCCCCGAGTGAATATAGCTGTCCTTCCACCTGTATGTGACAGCCTTGCAATTCTACAAAAAGTAGTTGTGCAGTTACAAAACATATTCATGCAGTACAATACATACAGTGATTAACTTTACAAATGTCTATTGAAACAGCTGCATATAGTGTAGTACAGTAAATGTGCAATTACAAAAATACAGTAGTATACTGTACCTGTTCTCTTCTCTGAATGTCCTTACTATGGTGGACACAGAAAATCGGCTCAAATTGGGTTGCACATTAAGTCCTGCTTCCCCCATTGTCAGTCCATGGACAAGAACATGGTCTATCGGATATTTCCACTCTTTGTCCTCTTCCTCTTCGTCCTCCTCTTCCTCTTTCTTGCCCTCCTCCTCCTCTTCCTCCTCGTCGCCCACCTCGCATACGCACTCGTCCTCTCACATTGTTTCTTCTTTCCATTCTCAGACTTTCTCCTTCCCACCTTCAACAACCTGTTTGCTCTCTGAACTGGCTTATATTGGTTGTGTCGCATCATTTGAAACAGGTTAAATACATTTTGAGTGGTTGTGTTCAATCAATGACATGTGTTCTCTATTTGTATTTGACTGTTGCCACTTGTGTTTACCAGTATGGATGACATGTGCATTAGAGTGCAGAATGTGTTTTGAGAATGAGAATGTGTTTAGAGTTTTGCTGAAAAGTCTAAGTGAGATCTGCAAATTGTGTTTTACCATGTGAAATGGTTTAAGGTATTGACAACAGACTGCATAATTAGCTAAATGAGTCCAGGCAACTGAGAACTTTGTTCAGCCAATGGGTTTTAGTGTTTAAGCAATTGAGTCCGTCCTTCCCTCACCATAAGTGAGTGCGTGATCCCTCTCATTGGACCCCCAGATCACTTACAATCAATATAATGAGTCACTATTAACCCATCAAAGAATGTGTGTATGTGTGTGTGTGTGTTGATTGAGCGGGGCAGAACTGGTGCTGAGAGGTGAAGGGTGACGTGGAACTTCTCATTCAGTCAAACACACACACACACAGATGTTGTTACACCGCATGTCAAACTGTGCTACCTTGACATTTTGAAAAGCACCCTAATAGACGGGTAGGTTGTTTAGCAACAAAAGCAATGCGTGCTCAACCGTGGAGCAAAACAGGTGGGGTTGGCTTAGAATCAAAGGATTGTTGACAACATTTCCTCTCAAAATCTTTATTGAAAACATAAATACATTTGCACAGGAGGCACTTGTTGTCTCTCAAATACATCGTTACAATTATTGGTTAGCTTGCTAGCTTAAGTTTCATCGCTATCGGGAAACCCGACCCTGGTCTTTAGTACCACTTTGTAGAATGTGGTTTTTCTGAGTTATTTTCTGCTGCAAAGAAACTGTGGCAGAGGGTTTATGAGTGGCATTTATGTGTGTCAAATGTCTGTTTGTGTGTGTGTGTTTGTGTGTGTGTCTATGTACTGTTTGTTTATTAATAACACTTACACACTTACTTAGCATCTCAATCTGAAAGTCTATGCCTATGCCGTGGTTTATCATCTACAATAAATATTTCATAATATGAACTTGTTAGTGTCATGATTACAGTAACATACTAAGATCAAAACCTGTGCTGTGTTTTAGCATCTACACCAATTCTACTGTTGAGTTTTTTTCAGACCAGGTGTGGTCTCATGTCTATTGCCCCATACACACTCAAGGTTTACAACTGATCTACAACTCATTCGACACAAAGGTCGTGATACAATGGATATTTCCGTGATACAAATCAAATCAAATCAAATTTTATTGGTCACATACACATATTTAGCAGATGTTATTGCGAGTGTAGCGAAATGCTTGATACAATGCAGAGTTTGGCTGCACAAAAATATTTACAAAACCATTGGCGGTTTCTTCACAATGCTTGTGTAACTAGTTTTGTGCAGAGAAGATCTTTGTTCACAACCATTTTGTAAAATGTGTTGTACATCAGTTGTACAACTTGAGTGTGAACGGGCCTATAAGAGGCAACTTGATCTCATAGTTTCACTTCGGGATTTGACGTAATTTGATGAACGTAGATTTTTGAACCATTAATTCCGCGTGATTACAGGGTTCATTCCGTGTGTTACAGGGTTAAAACAGAAACAACTCAAAGGGTTAAGTTTAGGTATTAATTCCGAGTGGTTAAGGTTAGGGCTATGGTTTGGGGAAAGCATAAAATTAAATAAAAAATAAATGTAGTATCATCAAGTGCTCTCCCTGCTTGCTAGACAATTGTGAACTGCCGTGGCGCAGTGGTTTATGCAGCGTGCTCTGGCTCTGTGAGTTTGAGCCCAGTGCTGTGCCTTCATCATTTTGTTTTTATGGTGAGCGCCGAGGACGGCATATATTGAAGTCCTCAGGACCTTTTCAAATGACCAGCCTGCAATAGGAGCCATATAGCTACAGTTCGGTTCCCAGGGCTGTGGGCTGGCTCGACTGGCCGCTGATTGAGTTAGCATGTCAGCACCGCCACCGGTCACCGGTCACCGTGAGTCTGGACTTTCCGTACTGCCCCTCCCTCTCTCCCCCTTCACTGCCGTAGGAGTTTGACCTTGTAACCTAGGAAATAACGATTTAAATCATTTACATCATTTACATTTACATCATTTAGCAGACGCTCTTATCCAGAGCGACTTACAAATTGGTGCATTCAACTTATGATAGCCAGTGAGACAACCACTTTTTTCTTTTTTTTTATGGGGGGTAGGATTACTTTATACTATTCCAGGTATTCCTTATAGAGGTAGGGTTTCAAGTGTCTCCGGAAGGTGGTCAGTGACTCCGCTGTCCTGGCATCGTGGGGAGCTCGTTCCACCATTGGGGCGCCAGAGCAGCAAACAGCCTTGACTAGGCTGAGCGGAACTGTGCTTCCGTAGAGGTAGGGGAGCTAGCAGGCCAGAGGTGGATGAACGTAGTGCCCTCGTTTTGGGTGTAGGGTCTGATCCGAGCCTGAAGGTAAGGAGGTGCCGTTCCCCTCACAGCTCTGTAGGCAAGCACCATGGTCTTGTCGTAGATGCGAGCCTCAACTGGAAGCCAGTGGAGTGTGCGGAGGAGCGGGGTGACATGAGAGAACTTGGGAAGGTCGAACACCAGGACGGGCTGCAGCGTTCTGGATAAGTTGTAGGGGTTTAATGGCACAGGCAGGGAGCCCAGCCAACAGCGAGTTGCAGTAATCCAGACGGGAGATGACAAGTGCCTGGATTAGGACCTGTGCCGCTTTCTGTGTAAGGTAGGGTCGTACTCTGCGAATGTTGTAGAGCATGAAACTGCAGGATCGGGTCACCGCTTTGATGTTAGCGGAGAACGACAGGGTGTTGTCCAGGGTCACGCCAAGGTTCTTTGCACTCTGGGAGGGGGACAAATCCCCCAGGGTCTCTCGCTCCCCCCTCTCTCTCGCTCTGTTTCTTGACCTGACTGCTGAGAGGGAGGGCCGTTAGAGCAGCAGCGAGGCAAAAGTTTGGCACCTACTGACTTGAGTTTCCTCTTGAATGATTGTTTGTCGTTGCTTCATGCTTTACGGCTCCAGTAAAGTTCTCTCCACTAGTGAGAGTGGGTGAGAGATTGAAACCTTCTGATACCTTTACAGAATTCACCTCACTGTGTGTGTGTGCCTCCCAGAATCTCCTCTCCAGTGTGTGCGCTCTGTTGTGTGTGACCCCAAACCCAACCCCATCCTTAGGAAATGTAATGGGTAGAACTGACAAAGTCTAACGTTCATTGTCTTGTTCTATATCCCTAAGCGTGGTAATCTCAATGAAGGGAGCTTGGCGATGGAACAGCATTGTGGCTGTGTGTGTCTCCTTGGAGGATAAGGCTCTCCTTTCTTCTCCTCTCCTGTGTGTCTGTCTGTGTGTGTGTGTGTGTGTGTGTTTGTGTGTGTGTATGTGTGTGTGTGTTGTGTTATACTACCTGCTGTGGATACACCCTGCCAGACTCTCCTCTCATGTGTGTGTGCTCTGTTGTGTGTGTGTGCTGTGGGTACACCCTGCCAGACACCCTTGACAGTGGCCTGGCAGCTCCCCATTCATCACCCACCCGCACCATGGTGGGCACCATCACTCCCTCACTCCTTTCCTCCCACCATCCCTGAATAAGATACAACCCAATTCAATCACAGCTACAGCTACAGTTCGTTTTCCTGAATGAGGGAGGAAAGAGGGAGAGAGAGAGAGGGGGAGAGATTCTGTATGCGTTTCTGTGTATGTGTGAGTAAAGAGAGGGAGAGGCAGGGAGAGAGAGAAAGAGAATGAGGGAGCGAGGGAAAAAAATCGATTATGAATGTGTTTGTGTGTGAGATATATTATTATATTATAGAGAGGGAGAGATAAAAAATATTCTGTGTGTGTGGGGGAGAGAGAGAGAGAGAGAGAGAGAGAGAGAACAACAACAGCCACAGGAAACTGTGATGAGTGAGAGGGAAACTCAGGAGGATAAGGAGGAGGAGGAGGAGGAGGAGGAGGAGGAGGAGGAGGAGGAGGAGGAGGACTTGACAGGTGTCTCCCACGAGGGGGGCGGATAAAGATACTGTGACTAAGTGAAAGGCAATGAATGATGTCTCAGGATATGTGTGTGTGTGCTTGTGTAGGATTACAACAGGAAATACATATGACTAAGGGAAGTTGTGTGTAGGAAAGTTGTCATCCGTGTCTTCACTGTCAGCGTGGTGTACTGTATAAGGTGTATATACAGTACATACATCACATACTGTATGTTGTGTAAGTAATTTGTGAGCTTTGACATATTTTCCTCTTGAAAGATAATAAACATAATTAATCGATCAATTACCATTTATCAGTCAGCCCGTCCATCCAGCCACCCACCCACCCATCCATCCATCAATCCTTTAAAATATCTTTGCTTCTAAAGGTTTATTATAGATTTACTTTAAGCATGCTTAAAGTAAAGCTATAATAAGCTACAATAAGTAATGCCGAAATTCAAGTTACTCAGTGGACTTGAAAGGTGAATCATAAAGATGAAAGAACTGAGTGAATGTATTTCAGGGTTTCACTGTTAATATCGTCTTTTCGACGGATCTGTGTCAATCTAAGTGACATAATAAAACATCCCCATCAAAATATGTCAGTTTAAGATAGAGATCAGGTTTTTTGCAGGGGCTGCGTCTCAATCCACTGCATCCGCCTATGTCGGCCTTCCGCATCTGCAGTGGAAGGTGGCCGAGCTACAACAGTGTTTGTCAGACCATGAGACATCCCAAAAATCGGTCTTCTCACCAAAACGACTGTAGCGTCCGAAAAAATGCATTATGTCATTAATGTAATTTTATTTGAACGATTTGGCCTACAAATATGACCACTCTATGTAAATATCAGAATCTCACGACCACAATGGTGTTTTCTGTTTTGCTCTACGGCCCCCACAATGGTCACGGGACTCGTCTGAAGGTAACCCATACAAATGAATGGAAGTATGGAGGTAGTTTTGTGGCACCAAAAATAAGGGGTTAAATATGTGTCCAAAAAAACCAAAAGATTTCCTGAGCTTTCTTGTATCTCATAGACATAGGACAGACACTTCAAAACCTTCATCATGATTACATTTTTTACTGTCTTTTTGCCATATATAAATGTGTTATTCAATGCGTTTCTAGGGCTATAGTAGTAAAGGACAAATTCTATATTTTATAAAAAATACAAATAAAATACAAAATAAGATACCTAAAGAGGTCCTAAAATTCTAAATCAAATAGCTAAATGATCCATGGTATGACCATCTTAAAACAATTCCATACATTAGCTTAGTAGAACCCCTCCTTTTTAGAGGTTTTTAACAGCCTTGCTTTCCAGGCTTGTAAGACATATGATGAGTAATTTACCTTTTTATGTTTAATGAACCACATTGGCATCATGAATGGACATAAATGGAACATTATGTCATTTACTATCAACCATTAGCTTACCTTGTAACAGTGAAGTGAATGTTACTACACCGGCTCTGACGCTTGTCGGATGTGGCAGGGCTTGGAAAACTATTACAGACTACAAAGGGAAGCACAGCCGTGAGCTGCCCAGTGACACAAGCCTACCAGACGAGCTAAACCACTTCTATGCTCGCTCCAGGCAAGCAACACTGAAGCATGCATGAGACACCAGCCGTTCTGGATGACTATGTGATCACGCTCGCCGTAGCCCGATGTGAGTAAGACTTTTAAGCAGGTCAACATTCACAAGGCCGCAGGGCCAGACGGATTTCCAGGACATGTACTCCGAGCATGTGCTGACCAACTGGCAAGTGTCTTCACTGACATTTTCAACATGTCCCTGACTGAGTCTGTAATACCAACATGTTTCAAGCAGACCACCATAGTCCCCATGCCCAAGGACACTAAGATAACCTGCCTATAGTCTCCCGAGTGGCGCAGTCGTCTAAGAGATCCTGGTTTGAATCCAGGCTCTGTCGTAGCCGGCTGCGACGGAGACCCATGGGGCAGCGCACAATTGGCCCAGCGTCGTCCAGGGTAGGGGAGGGAATGGCCGGCAGGGATGTAGCTCAGTTGGTAGAGCATGGCGTTTGCAATGCCAGGGTTGTGGGTTCGATTCCCACGGGGGGCCAGTATGAAAAATAAATAAAAATAAAATGGATGCACTAACTGTAAGTCGCTCTGGATAAGAGCGTCTGCTAAATGACTAAAATGTAAATGACTACCGACCCGTAGCACTGACGTCTGGTCTGAAAGGCTGGTCATGGCTCACATCAACACCAGAAACCCTAGACCCACTCCAATTTGCATACCACAGATGATGCAATCTATATTGCACTCCACACTGCCCTTTCCCACCTGGACAAGAGGAACACCTACGTGAGAATGCTGTTCATTGACAATAGCTCAGCGTTCAACACCATAGTGCCCCTCAAAGTTCATCACTAAGCTAAGGATCCTGGGACTAAACACATCCCTTTGCAACCGGATCCTGACTTCCTGACGGGCGCCCCAGGTGGTAAAGGTAGGTAACAAACACATCTGCCACGCTGATCCTCAACACGGGGCCCCTCAGGGTGCATGCTCAGTCCCCTCCTGTACTCCCCTGTTCACCCATGACTGCATGGCCAGGCACGACTCCAACACCATCATTAAGTTTGCCGACGACACAACAGTGGTAGCCTAATCACTGACAACGATGAGACAGCCTAAGGGGCTGTGTAGTGCCAGGATAACAACCTCTCCCCTCAACGTGACCAAGACAAAGGAGATGATTGTGGACTACAGGAAAAAAAGAGGACTGAGCACGTCCCCATTCTCATCGACGGGGCTGTAGTGAAACAGGTTGAGAGCTTTAAGTTCCTTGGTGTCCACATCACCAACGAACTATCATGGTCCAAACACACCAAGACAGTCGTGAAGAGGGTACGACAAAGCCTATTAACCCTCAGGAGACTGAAAAGATTTGGCATAGATCCTCAGAAAATTCTACAGCTGCACCATCGAGAGGCATCCTGACTGGTTGCATCACCTCCTGGTATGGCAACTGCTCAGCCTCCGACTGCAAGGCACTACAGAGGGTAGTGCGTATCGGAGACATCACTGGGGCCAAGCTTCCTGCCATCCAGGCCCTTATACCAGGCGGTTGTCAGAGGAAGGCCCTCAAAATTGTCAAAGACTCCAGCCACCCTAGTCATAGACTGTTCTCTCTGCTACCGCACGGTAAGCGGTACCGAGCGCCAAGTCTAGGTCCAAAAGGATTCTCAACAGCTTCTACCCCCCAAGCCATAAGACTCCTGAACAGCTAATCATGGCGTACCCGGATTACTTGCCCTGCACCCCCACCCCCACCCCATCTTTTACGCTGCTGCTACTCTGTTAATTATTTATGCATAGTCACTTTAACTCTACCCACATGTACATATCCTCAACTATCTCAACTAGCCGGTGTCCCCGCACATTGACTCTGCACCGTACCCCCTGTATATAGCCTCCCTACTGTTATTTTATTTTACTTCTGCTCTTTTTTCTCAACACTTTTTAGTTGTTTTATTTTACTTTTTTGTAAAAAAAAAAAAAAATGAATGCATTGTTGGTTAAGGGTTGTAAGTTAGCATTTCACGGTAATGTCTACACCTGTTGTATTCGCCATTTGGCAAATAACATTTGATTTGATTTGATTTGTGTGGGCATGACTGTGTGTTCATGATTGTGTATGTGTGTGCATGTTCATGACTGTGTGTGTGTATGTTCATAATGACTGTGTGTGTGTGTGTGTGTGTGGGGGTCTCCCCGGGGGGTCTGCCCCCTCTTGAAATCGTATCTCCATGTTGGAGGGCCTGGACATTACAATTGAGTATTAGCAGTGAGAGGGGGAGCGAGAGACAGAGAGAGAGAAAATGCAAATGCTAGTTAGCGTTGCCGACATTTCTAATTATGTTCATGAATGGAGGGGTCTCTGTTTCAAAGATGCGCACAGGGGCCTTTGTGTCTCTCATTAGCACCAATGCTATCGTCTTATAGGGCCTGGCAGGAGGAGCATGGGCACTGAGCTTTCTCTCTCAGTCTCTCTCTCTGGTTAACAAAAAAAAATGCTGGGTTAAAAACAACCCAGTTTGGGTAAATATTGGACACAACACACGTTTGGGTTGACCCAGCCAGTTGGGTCACTTAGTTGGGTTGTTGGGTTATTGAGCAATGACACACAAGAGGGGTATCCTACGAAACAGGTTTGAGGAGGTAGCGAGGTAAACCTTTTAGCCAGGTAACGAATCCTTCAGAACTAACCTGCTCCGGGGCAGGCTAACTGACAGCTAACTCCACTTACCCTGAATGAAATTTGACGTGTATTCTTGATGCCAAGGGAAGCAAGGCTTCCCAAAAAAATTTACCAGAAAAAAAGAAACACAATGCTACATAATTTATCTTTTGTCTCTCTGTGTTTCATAACTTTCTTTCAATTGCAAGAGGCTGAATGTATCTCGCCGGAGAAAGCATCCGAGCAAACGAAACAGTGCCCCTCTGTCTCAGTATATGTAGTGTATCTAGCTGATGCTGTCTGGTGGGAAAGAGTATGCCATTCTTTCCGCCCGTACCATTGAATGCAAGGGAAGCCAGCGAGCATTTGGCCTCCCTCAATAGAAAAAATATAAAATAATAGCCAATCAGCTTTTTAAGCTAATCTGAGCAAGCTCAGCTGTGAATGGTCCTGGTGCACATAAACAAAGTGTCAAGGGGAAGCCAGTTTGAATTTGGCTTCAGACCAATCACATCACAAGCCAAACGTCATTATTGACAGAAAAACTTGAATTGTTGCCTAGGACAACAAAAACTAAAAGCGTTTAGGCAACATGAAAGAGGAGGAAGGCATTGGTGTTTCCCTACAACTAGGTGAGTCAACATGTTTTTTTTTTTCTACTTGCACGCACACACACACACACACACACAATTGCACACACATACACACAGCCACATCATATTTAGCTTACGTTTATTGGACTAAATACTTTTGGTATATTTTACATTTACATTACATTTTACATTTACATTTTAGTCATTTAGCAGACGCTCTTATCCAGAGCGACTTACAGGAGCAATTAGGGTTAAGTGCCTTGCTCAAGGGCACATTAACGTCATTTAGCAGACGCTCTTAGCCAGAGCGACTCACAAATTGGTGCGTTCACCCCTATAGCCAGTGGGATAACCACTTTACAATTTGGGGGGGTTAGAAGGATTACTTTATCCTATCCCAGGTATTCCTTAAAGAGGTGGGGTTTCAAATGTCTCCGGAAGGTGGTGAGTGACTCCGCTGTCCTGGCGTTGTGAGGGAGCTTGTTCCACCATTGGGGTGCCAGAGCAGCGAACAGTTTTGACTGTTCAGCTGTATTAGACTAAGCATATGTGATTAGATGATGTTGAAATGTTGAAGTTTAAATGGTACTGGAATAGTGGAGGCAGCTCCCTGTTTTCTTTGCAACTTGTGGTAACTCTCCGTGGTTCTAAATCAATAGTTGTTTAGTAGTCCAAAAATGTCGGAAACATTACCTTGCTTAAACAATGTAACTGTTTATTACATGCAATATGTTTTGTGGACTTCTTCACCGGACAGATGTTGTTCTCCGGGATTGTAATGGGGAAACAAATGTGTGGTTTAATTTATTCCTGCCACTGTGTCTTCTTATTGTCTCGGCCTTAGGCCTATATATCACGGTGTTAAGGCATATAAACTAAAAGGTAATAAAGCAAACAACGCAATTATCAAAACACACAGGTTGTAATATGGCTTTCTTTCTGGTTTGGCTCCCTCAGTGATTTTACCTACGCACTGCTACTGCTGAGCCTCGAGTTGAGGACTAATGAAATCAGATTCCCAAAGATTGCATCGTCATCCCCTTCATTTGAGGAAGACAACTGATTCAATATTTTATTAATCAAATGTTTATTTGTGTGTTAAATGTTTTTATGTTAAAATATATCACATTACATATTTAGTAATGACATAATGGCGATTTTAAACTTCACACAGTTAAAACTTTTGTACGACTTAATACAATTATTTTATTGACAGGAGTGGGAAAATAGAAGCTTGTGGTTGTCCATTGATACAGTGAGGGAAAAAGTATTTGATCCCCTGCTGATTTGTACGTTTGCCCACTGACAAAGACATGATAAGTCTATAATTTTTAATGGTAGATTTATTTGAACAGTGATAGACAGAATAACAACAAAAAAAATCCAGAAGAACGCATGTCAAAAATGTTGTAAATTGATTTGCATTTTAATGAGGGAAATAAGTATTTGACCCCTCTGCAAAACATGACTTAGTACTTGGTGGCAAAACCCTTGTTGGCAATCACAGAGGTCAGACGTTTCTTGGAGTTGGCCACCAGGTTTGCACACATCTCAGGAGGGATCTTCTCCAAGTCATTAAGGGTTTCGAGCCTGACGTTTGGCAACTCGAACCTTCAGCTCCTTCCACAGATTTTCTATGGGATTAAGGTCTGGAGACTGGTTAGGCCACTCCAGGACCTTAATGTGCTTCTTCTTGAGCCACTCCTTTGTTGCTTTGGCCGTGTGTTTTGGGTCATTGTCATGCTGGAATACCCATCCACAACCCATTTTCAATGCCCTGGCTGAGGGAAGGAGGTTCTCACCCAAGATTTGACGGTACATGGCCCCGTCCATCGTCCCATTGATGCGGTGAAGTTGTCCTGTCCCCTTAGCAGAAAAACACCCCCAAAGCATAATGTTTCCACCTCCATGTTTGACGGTGGGGATGGTGTTCTTGGGATCATAGGCAGCATTCCTCCTCCTCCAAACACGGCGAGTTGAGTTGATGCCAAAGAGCTTGATTTTGGTCTCATCTGACCACATCACTTTCACCCATTCTCCTCTGAATCATTCAGATGTTCATTGGCAAACTTCAGACGGCCCCTGTATATGTGCTTTCTTGAGCAGGGGGACCTTGCGGGCGCTGCAGGATTTCAGTCCTTCACGGCTTAGTGTGTTACCAATTGTTTTCTTGGTGACTATGGTCCCAGCTGCCTTGAGATCATTGACAAGATCCTTCCGTGTAGTTCTGGGCTGATTCCTCACCGTTCTCATGATCATTGCAACTCCACGAGGTGAGATCTTGCATGGAGCCCCAGGCCGAGGGAGATTGACAGTTCTTTAGTGTTTCTTCCATTTGCGAATAATCGCACCAACTGTTGTCACCTTCTCACCAAGCTGCTTGGCGATGGTCTTGTAGCCCATTCCAGCCTTGTGTAGGTCTACAATCTTGTCCCCTGACATCCTTAGAGAGCTCTTTGGTCTTGGCCATGGGGGAGAGTTTGGAATCTGATTGATTGATTGCTTCGTGGACAGGTGTCTTTTATACAGGTAACAAGCTGAGATTAGGAGCACTCCCTTTAAGAGTGTGCTCCTAATCTCAGCTCGTTACCTGTATAAAAACACCTGGGAGCCAGAAATCTTTCTGATTGAGAGGGGTCAAATACTCATTTCCCTCATTACATTTTTTTGTTGTTATTCTGTCTCTCACTGTTCAAATAAATCTACCATAAAAATTATAGACTGATCATTTCTTTGTCAGTGGGCAAACGTACAAAATCAGCAAGGGATCAAATACTTTTTTCCGTCACTGTAGGCACACCAAAACACACTAAAGTCGGCATTAACGATAAGTAATACAATAAAGACAGCACTTTAAAAGCCTATTTCACACCATAGCCTGCTTAATTTGCTAAATAACTTTTCTTTCATTTTGATTTCGGCACAAATGAAAAAGTGGCACTGACTTGCCTATAGATTGATGTTCGAGCATTGTCTCAATGAAGAGTTCGGCGTTCATCTAGCCATGTGCGAAGAGCATTCGCAATTACAGTGGCTTGCGAAAGTATTCACCCCCCCTTGGCATTTTTCCTATTGTTGCCTTACAACCTGGAATTAAAATTGATTTTGTATCATTTGATTTACACAACATGCCTAACACTTTGAAGATGCACTTTTTTTTTGTGTGTGAAACAAACAAGAAATAAGACAAAAAAACTGAAAACTTGAGCGAGTATAACTATTCACCCCTCCAAAGTCAATACTTTGTAGAGCCACCTTTGTAGCAATTACAGCTGCAAGTCTCTTGGCGTATGTCTCTATAAGCTTGGCACATCTAGCCACTGGGATTGTTGCCCATTCTTCAAGGCAAAACTGCTCCAGCTCCTTCCAAGTTGGATGGGTTCCGCTGGTGTACAGCAATCTTTAAGTCATACCACAGATTCTCAATTGGATTGAGGTCTGGGCTTTGACTAGGCCATTCCAAGACATTTAAATGTTTCCCCTTAAACCACTTGAGTGTTGCTTTAGCAGTATGCTTAGGGTCATTGTCCTGCTGGAAGGTGAACCTCGTCCCAGTCTCAAATCTCTGGATGACTGAAACTGGTTTCCCTCAAGAATTTTCCTGTATTTAGCTCCATCCATCATTCCTTCAATTCTGACCAGTTTCCAGTCCCTGCCAATGAAAACATCCCCACAGCATGATGATGCCACCACCATGCTTCACTGTGGGGATGGTGTTCTCGGGGTGATGAGAGGTGTTGGGTTTGAACCAGACATAGCGTTTTCCTTGATGGCCAAAAAGCTCAATTTTAGTCTCATCTGCCCTCCTTGCCTGGTCCATGAGTTTTGGTTGGCGGCCCTCTCTTGGCAGGTTTGTTGTGGTGACATATTCTTTAAATTTTGTAATAATGGATTTAATGGTGCTCAAGGGATGTTCAAAATTTCGGATATTTTTCTATAACCCAATCCTGATATGTACTTCTCCACAACTTTGTCCCTGATCTGTTGGAGAGCTCCTTGGTCTTCATGTTGCCGCTTGCTTGGTGGTGCCCCTTGCTTAGTGGTGTTGCAGAATCTGGGCCATTCATAACATGTGCATATATACTGAGATCATGTGACACTTAGATTGCATGCAGGTGGACGTTATTTAAGTAATTATGTGACTTCTGAAGGTAATTGGTTGCACCAGATCTTATTTAGGGCTTCATAGCAAAGGAGGTGAATACATATGCACGCACCCACTTTTCCGTTATTTATTTTGTATAATTTTTTGAAACAAGTTCTTTGTTAATTTCACTTCACCAATTTGGACTATTTTGTGTATGTCCATTTCATGAAATCCAAATAAAAATCCATTTAAATTACACGGTTGTAATGCAACAAAATAGGAAAAAACGCTAAGGGGGATGAATGCTTTTGCAAGGCACAGTATCAGCCTGCTAGAGTTAGCGGCAGGCTGACGAGAAATATCGACCGTCATAGAAAAACTGAAGCCTGAACTAGAATGTGAAGCTAACTGAAGCGGGTTAGCTTTAGAAAACCCTTCGTAGATCTACAATGAACAAAAAATTAACACAACATGTAATGTGTTGGTCCCATGTTTCATTAGTTGAAATAAAATATCCCAGAAATGTTCCATACCCATGAAAAGCTTATTTCTTTGTGCTCAAATATGTTTACATCCTTGTTAGTGAGAATTTTTATTTGCCAAGATAGTCCATCCACCTAACATGTGTGGCATATTAAGAAGCTGATTAAACAGCATAATCATTACACAGGTGCAACTTGTGCTGGGGACAATAAAAGGCCACTCTAAAATAGTGTCAAAGATGGCTGCACTCACGACCTGGAAGATCATTGACGTCATGATTTTACCTAGTATTTTTCAGAGTTCACAGTAGTCTTGAAAATAACATAAGTCAGTCGAGTGAACTATCCCTTGTTATAACATCTTTGGTCTGACAGACGCTTACGTGACAACCAGAATGCATTGTATAATGTCAACAAACATGGCGCCACACAACCAACAAATAGCTTAGCATTAGCTAATCATAATCTGTACAACATTCAAAAAGTATTTTACACACATCATATGTGTCCATTACAATCTATGCAAGAATCAGAAAGCATGATTTGTCACCAGTACTTGACAACGTGAATAAAACAGTAATGATCCATACATTCATACGGGTGTGCTACAGCAGAAACAACAACACGATATACAGAAAATAAGCAACTTACTTTGATAGGAACGCACACATGTCCAAAGTCCAATTTGTAAGGAAAACAACCATGAAGGCAAATGCGGGCGCCAGCCAGAAAATGTACTGTTAGAAAATATTTTGAAATTGACAAGTTGAAACATAGCCTATAGATAATTAGCAGGCAGCATGCCTTGGTTTGAGGGCAGCGCGGGTAACTGTCTTGTTGCGTAACAATCACATTTTGGAACAGTGAGAGCATTCTGACATCACGCGCATTAAAAAAACTCACGAGGAGGCAACGGTTAGAGATATTTGGAACTCACGTGTGAAAAGGTTAAAACTACAATAGTGTCCGTGCTAATTCTTAAAAAAAAAAAAAATTTGGGGTTCAACCTTAACATGTGATGACAATACAACAGAACAGATGAACCGGAATGACATTTAGTCTTACGGGTGGCCAAAAAGAACAATCTGAAAGCCACACCTCCAGTATTCAAAGAAAACAACCCAACTAAGTGACCCAACTTAGCCTGGGTATCAGTCGCTTTAGCTAAAATTCCACTCCTTGCATCGGACTCTTAGCTATAGAAACTGGTACTTAGGATCGACCCAAATGGCTGGGTAAAAAAACAACAACGTGTGTTCTGTCCACTATTTACAGAGCGCTGGTTTGGTTTTAACCCAGCATGTTTTTGTGTGTTCTCACTCTCCTCTCTTTCTATGTCAGTGTCTCCCTCTCACTTTTTTCATGAGGCACTGAGCTCTTTCTCTGTTTCTCTCTCCCTCATCCCTCTCTTCCCTCTCTGTCTCCCTGCCTCCCCCTCACCATTTCCTCTTTCTTTTTATTTTCTTTCTTTCTTTCTTTCTGTCTTTCTTCTTTCTTCTTTCTTTCTTTCTTTCTTTCTTTCTTTCTTTCTTTCTTTCTTTCTTTCTTCTTTCTTCTTTCTTTCTTTCTTTCTTTCTTTCTTTCTTTCTTTCTCTTTCTCTTTCCTGTCTTTCTTTCTTTCACTCTCCTCCCTCCCTCCCTTTTCCCCCAATTCAAATAGAACTTTCATTAGGCAGACCAACAGGACGAGATCCCTATCAATGCCTGGCAAAGCTCCAAGGCCCCTCGAGAGAAAGAGAGTGTGTGAGAGAGAGAGAGAGAGAGGGAGAGAGAGTGACGAAACACAAAATATTATAAAAAGTGCCCAAACACCCGTGCCAAGTCCTATTCAAGTACTAGTGCTTGTGCACTAAAGGACACCAATAAGAAGAAGAGACTTGCTTGAAAATGACCCAGCACACCTCCAGGCTGTGTAAGGGCTATTTGACCAAGAAGAAGAGTGATGGAGTGCTGCCTCCACAATCACCCGACCTCAACCCAATTGAGATGGTTTGGGATGAGTTGGACCGCAGAGTGAAGGAAAAGCAGCCAACAAGTGCTCAGCATATGTGGGAACTCCTTCAATACTGTTGGAAAAGCATTCCAGGTGAAGCTGGTTGAGAGAATGCCAAGAGTGTGCAAAGCTGTCATGAAGGCAAATGGTGGCTACTTTGAAGAATCTAAAATCTAAAATATATTTAGATTTGTTTAACACTTTTTTGGTTACTACATGATTCCATATGTGTTATTTCATAGTGTTGATGTCTTCACTATTATTCTACAATGTAGAAAATAGTAAAAATAAAGAAAACCCTTGAATGGGTAGGTGTGTCCAAACTTTTGACTGGTACTGTATATGTGTCTGTATGTGTGTGTATGTGTGTAAATGTACAGTAAGTGTACAGTAAGTCTGTATGTGTGTGTGTGATGAAAGTCTCCTTCCCTCCACTTGCATCTTGATATCCACTATGCCTCTATCTCTCTATCCACAGTCAAGTCCCTCACCCACTGACATATTCAATTCATTTAGGAGGCTGGCTTGGCCATGTCATCATCCTGGCCATTTTAATCATCCTGATGGGATGCATGCAGCTTAGCCAAGAGTGCACTAAGGCTATGTCCCAAATAGCACCCTATTCCCTATATAGTGGACTATTTTTGACCAAAAAGTAGTGCACTATGTAAAGAATTGGGTGCCATTTGGGACGCAACCTAACTCATCCCTACCAGAGAGCAGATACTAACCTACACTGAGGTGTTCAATGCAATTCTGCATAATGGGTGCATACGCTACAGATTTCTATAGTTGGAGCTTAGCTTCCAAACAAACGGAATACAATTCTATTGGTTGAGTACAAATATCTATATATATGTTATCACGGGTGTAGCAAAATGCATGTCATTGCTCGTCCATATATCTACAGTATATTTTTCTTAATTCAATTCCTTACTTGCATTTGTGTGTATTGGGTATATGTTGTGAAATTGTTAGATATTACTTGTTAGATATTACTGCACTGTTGTAGCTAGAAGCACAAGCATTTCGCTACACCCGCAATAACATCTGCTAAACACGTGTATGTGACAAATACAATTTGATTTGATTTGATTTGCTTATGTTCCTAGCTCCAACAGTGCAGTTATATCTAACAATACAAAATAATATACGCAAATCCAAAAAAATTAAAAGAAAGGAATTAAGAAATATAGAAATATTAGAAATATCAATGTCAGAATCCGGAATATAAATATACACTGAGTATACCAAACAATAGGAACATCCTCCTATGTTGAGTTGCACCCCCACTCCTTTTGCGCTCAGAACAGCCTCAATTCATCAGGGCATGGACTCTACAAGGTGTCAATAGCATTCCACAGGGATTCTGGCCCATGTTGACTCCAATGCTACCGACAGTTATGTCAAGTTGACTGGATGTCCTTTTGGTGGTGGACCATTCTTGACACAAACCGTGTTGCAGTTCTTGACACAAACCGGTGTCCCTGGCACCTACTACCATACTCTGTTCAAAGGCACTTAAATATTTTGTCTTGCCCGTTCACCCTCTGAATGGCACACATACACAATCCATGTATGAATTGTCTCAAGGCATAAAAATCCTTCTTTGACCTTTCTCCTCCCCACTTACTCTACACTGATTAAAGTGGATATAACAAGTGAAATCAATATAGGATCATAGCTTTCACCTGGATTCACCTGGTCAGTCTATGTAATTGAAAAATTGTTGTATAATAAGCCTTCCAAAAGTATTAATTCCCCTTGGCGTTTTTCCTATTTGTTGCATTACAACCTGTAATTTAATTTGATTTTTATTTGGATTTTATGTAATGGACCTACACAAAATAGTCCAAATTAGTGAAGTGAAATTAAAAAAATAGCTTGTTCCAAAAAATTCAAATAAATAAATAACAGAAAAGTGGTGCGTGCATATGTATTCACCCCCTTTGCTATGAAGCCCTTAAATACGATCTGGTGCAACCAATTACCTTCAGAAGTCACATAATTAGTTAAATAAAGTTAACCTGTGTGCAATCTAAGTGTCACATTATCTGTCACATGATCTCAGTATATATACACCTGTTCTGAAAGGCCCCAGAGTCTGCAACACCACTAAGCAAGGGGAACCACCAAGCAAGCAGCACCATGAAGACCAAGGAGCTCTCCAAACAGGTCAGGGACAAAGTTGTGGAGAAGTACAGATCAGGGTTGGGTAAAACAAATATATCAGAAACTTTGAACATCGCATGGAGCACCATTAAATCCATTATTAAAAAATGGAAAGAATATGGCACCACAACAAACCTGCCAAGAGAGGGCCGCCAACCAAAACTCACGGACCAGGCAAGGAGGGCATTAATCAGAGGCAACAAAGAGATCAAAGATAACCCTGAAGGAGCTGCAAAGCTCCACAGCGGAGATTGGAATATCTGTCCATAGGACCACTTTAAGCCGTACACTCCACAGAGCTAGGCTTTACGGAAGAGAGGCCAGAAAAAGCCATTGCTTAAAGAAAAAAATAAGCAAACACGTTTCGTGTTCACCCAAAGCCATGTGGGGAGACTCCCCAAACATATGGAAGAAGGTACTCTGGTCAGATAAGACTAAAATTGAGCTTTTGGCCATCAAGAAAAATGCTTTGTCTGGCGCAAACCCAACACCTCTCATCACCCCGAGAACACCATCCCCACAGTGAAGCATGGTGGTGGCATCATCATGCTGTGGGGATGGTTTTCATCGGCAGGGACTGGGAAACTGGTCAGAATTGAAGGAATGATGGATGGCGCTAAATACAGGAAAAATCTTGAGGGAAACCTGTTTCAGTCTTCTAGAGATTTGAGACTGGGACGGAGGTTCACCTTCCAGCAGGACAATGACCCTAAGCATACTGCTAAAGCAACACTCAAGTGGTTTAAGTGGAAACATTTAAAAGCTTGGAATGGCCTAGTCAAAGCCCAGACCTCAATCCAATTGAGAATCTGTGGTATGACTTAAAGATTGCTGTACACCAGCGGAACCCATCCAACTTGAAGGAGCTGGAGCAGTTTTGCCTTGAAGAATGGGCAACAATCCCAGTGGCTAGATGTGCCAAGCTTATAGAGACATACCCCAAGAGACTTGCAGCTGCAATTGCTGCAAAAGGTGGCTCTACAAAGTATTGACTTTGGGGTGTGATTAGTTATGCACGCTCAAGTTTTCAGTTTTTTTTTGTCTTATTTCTTGTTTGTTTCACAAAAATATATTTTGCATCTTCAAAGTGTTTGCCATGTTGTGTAAATCAAATGATACAACCCCCAAAATCCATTTTAATTCCAGGTTATAAGGCAACAAAATAGGAAAAATGCCAAGGGGGTGAATACTTAAGCAAGCCACTGCATATGTATATGATGGTGTTTGTAGACATAATGGATAGTATATGAATAGAAAGGGTATATGCAGCAGTAGTTACATAGGATGAGCAATAAGACCCGAGGTGTGGTATATGACCAATACAATGCATTCGGAAAGTATTCAGACACCTTGACTTTTTCAACATTTTGTTGTGTTACAGACTTATTCTAAAATGGATTAAATTACACACAAAGCCCCATAATGACAAAGAGAAAACAGCTTTTTAGAAATGTTTGCTAATTTATAAAAAAACAAAAACAGAAATGCCTTGTTTACATAAGTATTCAGACCCTTTGCTATGAGACTCGAAATTGAGCATCCTGTTTCCATTGATCATCCTTGAGATGTTTCTACAACTTAATTGGAGTCCCCCTGTGGTAAATTCAATTGATTGGACATTTCTGCAGCATTGAAGGTCCCCAAGAACACAGTGGCATCCATTATTCTTAAATGGAAGAAGTTTGGAACCACCAAAACACCACACTGAGCAATCGGGGGAGAAGGGCCTTGGTCAGGAGGTGACCAAGAACCTGATGGTCACTCTGACAGAGCTCCAGACTTCCTCTGTGGAGATGGGAGAACCTTCCAGAAGGACAACCATCTCTGCAACACTCCACCAATCAGGCCAGACGGAAGGCACACGTTTCTCTGGTCTGATGAAACCAAGATTGAACCAAGATTGAACTCTTTGGCTTGAATGCCAACCGCCACGTCTGGAGGAAACATGGCACCATCCCTACTGTGAAGCATGGTGGTGGCAGCATCATGCTGTGGGGATGTTTTTCAGTCGCATGGACTGGGAGACTAGTCAGGATCGAGGGAAAGATGAAGGGAGCAAAGTACAGAGAGATCCTTGATGAAAACCTGCTCCCCAGTGCTCAGGACCTCAGACTGGGGCGAAGGTTCACCTTCCAACAGGACAACGAACCTAAGCACACAGCCAAGACAACGCAGGAGTGGCTTCGGGAAAAGTCTCTGAATGTCTTTGAGTGGCCCAGCCAGAGCCCTATCGAACATCTCTGGAGAGACCTGAAAATAGCTGTGCAGTGACGCTCCCCATCCAATCTGACAGAGCTTGAGAGGATTTGCAGAGAAGAATGGGAGAAACTCCCCAAATACAGTTGTGCCAAGCTTGCAGTGGTGTAAAGTACTTAAGTAAAAATACTTTAAAGTACTACTTAAGTAGTTTTTTGGGGTATCTGTACTTTAATTTACTATTTATATTTTTGACAACTTTTACTTTTACTTCACTACTACATTCCTAAAGAAAGATTGTACTTTTTACTCCATACATTTCCCTTGACACCCAAAAGCACTATTTGGAATGCTTAGTATGACAGGAAAATTGTCAAACTCACGCACTTATCAAGAGAACACGTAGTCATCCCTACTGCCTCTGGCCTGGCGGACTCACTAAACACAAATGCATCTTTCGTAAATCATCTCTGCGTGTTGAGTGTGCCCCTGGCTATCCGTACATTTTAAAAACAAGAAAATGGTGCCGTCTGCTTTGATTAATATAAGGCATTTTAAGTGATTTATACTTTTAAGTATATTTTAGCAATTACATTTACTTTTGATACTTAAGTATATTTAAAACCAAATACTTTTAGACTTTTACTCAAGTAGTATTTTACTGTCTGACTTTCACTTTTACTTGAGTAACTTTCTATTAAGGTATCTATGATTTTACTCAAGTATGACAATTGGGTACTTTTTCCACCATTCCAAGCTAGTAGCGTGATACCCAAGAAGACTCAAGGCTGTAATCGCTGCCAAAGGTGCTTCCACAAAATTTTCTAAAAACCTGTTTTTGCTTTGTAAAATATGGGGTATTGTGTGTAGATTGATTATGGGGAAAAAAAACAATTTAATCAATTTTAGAATAAGGCTGTAACTTAACATAATGTGGAAAAAGTCAAGGGGTCTGAATACTTTCCGAATGCACTTATCACGGCTAAGGGCTGTTCTTATGCACGAAGCAACGCAGAGTGCCTGTATACAGCCCTTAGCTGTGGTATATTGGCCATAAACCACAAAACCCAGAGGTGCCTTATTGCTATTACAAACTGGTTACCAATGTAATTAGAACAAAAAATATATATTTTTGTCATACCTGTGGTATATGGTCTGATATACACTTTATACAGTACCATGGCTTTCAGCCAATCAGCATTCAGTGCTTGAACCACCCAGTTTATAATACAGGATATACTGTATAATGAAGTGGGAAAAAAGGTATGTAAACATTATTAAAGTGACCAGTATTCAATGACTATATACAGTTGAAGGCAGAAGTTTACATACACCTTAGCCAAATACATTTAAACTCAGTTTTTCACAATTCCTGACATTTAATCCTAGTAAAAATTCCCTGTTTTAGGACAGTTAGGATCACCACTTTATTTTAAGAATGTGAAATGTCAGAATAATAGTAGAGATAATGATTTATTTCAGCTTTTATTTCTTTCATCAAATTCCAAGTGGGCTAAGCTTTAACTTCCTGACTGATGTCTTGAGATGTTGCTTCAATATATTCACATAATTTTCTTCCACATGATACCATCTATTTTGTGAAGTGCACCAGTCCCTCCTGCAGCAAAGCACACCCACAGCATGATGCTGTCATCCCCGTGCTTCACGGTTGGGATGGTGTTCTTCGGCTTGCAAGCAACCCCCTTTTTTCCTCCAAACATAACTATGGTCATTATGGCCAAACAGTTCTATTTTTGTTTAATCAGACCAGAGGACATTTCTCCAAAATGTACGATCTTTGTCCCCATGTGTAGTTGCAAACCGTAGTCTGGATATTTTTGTCGGTTTTGGAGCAGTGGCACTTCTTCCTTGCTGAGCGGCCTTTCAGGTTATGTTGATATAGGACTCGTTTTACTATGGATACTGATACTAATGTACCTGTTTCCTCCAGCATCTTCACAAGGTCCTTTGCTGTTGTTCTGGGATTGATTTAAACTTTTCGCACCAAAGTACGTTAATCTCTAGGAGACAGAACGCGTCTCCTTCCTGAGCGGTATGACAGCTGCGTGGTCCCATGGTGTTTATACTTGTGTACTATTGTTTGTACAGATGAACGTGGTACCTTCAGGTGTTTGGAAATTGCTCCCAAGGATGAACTAGACTTGTGGAGGTCTACAATTATTTTTCGGAGGTCTTGGCTGATTTCTTTTGATTTTCCCATGATGTCAAGCAAAAATGCACTGAGTTTGAAGGTAGGCCTTGAAATACATCCACAGGTACACCTCCAATTGACTCAAATGATGTCAATTAGCCTATCAGAAGCTTCAAAGCCATGACATCATTTTCTGGAATTTTCCAAGCTGTTTAAAGGCACAGTCAACTTAGTGTATGTGTAAACTTCTGACCCACTGGAATTGTGATACGGTGAATTATAAGTGAAATAATCTGTCCAGCACAACTATAGTTTGTTAAAAAGAAATTTGTGTAGTGGTTGAAAAACAAGTATTAATGACTCCAACCTAAGTGTATGTATGCTTCCGACTTCAACTGTACATAGGGCAGAAGTCTCTAAGGTGCAGGGTTGAGTACCGGGTGGTAACTGGCTAGTAACAGTTACTAAAGTTGAGGGCAGGGTACTGAGGCGGAGGCTAGCTAGTGGTGACTATTTAACAGTCTGATTACCTGGAGATAGAAGCTGTTTTTCAGTCTCTCTGTCCCAGTTTTGATGCACCTGTACTGTCTCCGCCTTCTAGATGGTAGCGGGGTGAACAGGCCGTGGCTCGGGTGGCTGAGGTCCTTGATACTCATCTTGGCCTTCCTTTGAAACCAGGTGTAGATGTCCTGGAGTGCAGGCAGTGTGGCGTGCGTTGGACTGACCGCACCACCCTCTGGAGAGCCCTGCGGTTGCGACGGTGCATTTGCCGCACCAGGCTGTGATACAGCCCTACAGGATGCTCTCAATTCTGCATCTGTAGAAGATACACTATTGTACTGAGTACTGTGAAGCTGTGTGCAATCTGACTATCAGCTATATATATGAACAGTTTTTAACTGAACTGTAGTGAGTCCAGGAATGGATTTAAACTGAACAAAAATATAAACGCAACATGCAAAGTGTTGTTCCCATGTTTCATGAGCTGAAATAGAAAATCCCAGAGTTGAAATAAAAAATCCCAGAGTTGTTCCATAAGCAAAAAAAGCTTATTTTGTGCACACATTTGTTTAAATCCCTGTTAGTGAGCATTTCTCTTTTGCCAAGATAATCCATCCACCTGACAGGTGTGGCATATCAAGAAGCTGGTTAAACAGCATGATCATTACACAGGTGCACCTTGTGCTGGGGACAGTAAAAAGCCACTCTAAAATATTTTGAGGGAGCGTGCAATTGGCATGCTGACTGCAGGAATGTCCACCAGAGCTGTTGCCAGATAATTTAATGTTAATTTCTCTACCATAAGCTGCCTCCAATTACGTTTTAGAGTATTTGACAGTACGTCCAACCGGGCTCACAACCGCAGACCACGTGTAACCACGCCAGCCCAGGACATCCACATACTGCTTCTTCACTTGCGGGATCATCTGAGGGGAGGTGCTGAGGAGTATTTCTGTCTGCAATAAAGCCCTTTTGTGGGGAAAAAATCATTCTGATTGGCTGGGCCTGGCTCCCCAGTGGGTGGGCCTGGCTGCCAAGTGGTTGGGCTTATGCCCTCCAAAGCCCACCCATGGCTGCACCCCTGCCCAGTCATGTGAAATCCATAGATTAGGGCCTAATGAATTTATTTCAATTTACTTCTTTCCTTATATGAACTGTAACTCAATAAAACATTGTAAAAGTGTTGCTTTTATATTTTTGTTCAGTATAGGTGAGTGGAAAGTCATTCTTAATTATTTCCGATGGTAGAATCCCAAATGGCACACTATTTCCTCTTTTCTTTCATAGTCTACATGGACATTATTTTATTTTTTTTAGTCATTTAGCAGACGCTCTTATCCAGAGCGACTTACAGTTAGTGAATACATTTTTTTTTTTTATACTGGCCCCCCGTGGGAATCGAACCCACAACCCTGGCGTTGCAAACACCATGCTCTATCAACTGAGCTACATCCCTGCCGGCCATTCCCTCCCCTACCCTGGACGACGCTGGGCCAATTGTGCGCCGCCCATGAGTCTCCCGGTCGCGGCGGCTGCGACAGAGCCTGGATTCGAACCAGGATCTCTAGTGGCACAGTTAGCACTGCGATGCAGTGCCTTAGACCACTGCGCCACTCAGGAGACAACCTGGACCCTGGTCAAAAGTAGTGCACTATAAAGGGAGGTCATACTTTATTTGGAAAGTCTGGATTTTCATACTATCTGTTGATAAGCAACTGCTTGCTAAGGTTACGGTTAGGGTTAGGTTTAGAATAAGGGTTAAGATAAGGGTTAAGGTTAGGGTTAGGACTAGGGTATGGGTTACATTTAGGGTTAGGATAAGGGTTAGGGCTAGGGCTAGGATTAGTGTTATTAGATAGTTAGTTGAAATGTTACTGATAGTCCGTAGATATTATGTAGCGCATCTACATATGGACTATCCAAATAAAGTGTTACCTAACGGAAAAAGGGTGCCATTTGGGACACAGCCTATCATGTGGAGTACAGTAAGTCTGTTTTTCCTCGGTGTTATGTTTCTATTGTCAACCATTTGGATGTTACTCTCTGTTATAGGCAACCTATCACATGAGGTGCCGGGACAGGAAATAAAGAAGGAAGTGATATCAGGAGGATTGATAGGATACTTCCTGTGAAGGCTATTGCAGCCTAAAGTCTTAGGGAGGACGCATGTAAGGGTCGCCACTGGTCCAAAGGAATATTCCCTTACATGTAAATGTTCTACTGTATGCGCTTGTAGTTAAGTCATGGGAATGAGTCTAAGTAACAGCACACAGTTCATTGTCATTGGACTAATTCAAGCGCACTGTTTGGTATTTATTGTACAGTATAGCCTTATGAGGTTGAATGGTAGTGTTAAACTGTAACATCAAGACCAGGATTCATCCTGTAAATCACCATAGACTGCCATGCAAATGTCACACAACAACATTTAACGTTTGTTTGTATAGATGGGTTTGTCAGCTAATGGGGCCAAAATAACTCTTATTGAGAATAGTTGGTCATGGTCTTAAAACTGCTGTACTAAGACCTACTCTTAAAACATACTTTTATTAAGGCCTACTTTGAGTCCATCTCTGAGATTGACATGAAGCACCTGCAGTACTTTTGATCATTGTGGCCTAACGCAGAGCATCAAACAGTGGAGAAGGACCATGTGATGAACCCCCAACGCTTTGAAATCAGACTTTCCAATGACTCCTCGGACCTCTGCTTCACAATCAAAGGTGTTTACAGAATCCCTCTCGACCTTTACATCTAACTTCTCTGTCTGCAGTGTGAAAACAGTGTGTATGTGTATATTACTCAGCTGTAGCTGGTGTCCTGTGTGTATTCTGTCAAATAGTTGTCTAGGGTCTTTTTTCCCTATAGCTCTTTGTATTTAATGTAAGGATCAAGACCTGTATGCACAAAGCGTGTCAGAATAGGAGTGCTAATCTAGGATCAGTACTTGGGCATGTGTATGTTTACTGTATATGAGACCTCCACACCCGAGCCAGGAGTTCTTGCTAAGAGTAGTGCTAATAGTAGGTTTTCACCTCAAAGTGGAAAAGAAAAGAGGTGTGAGTCTTTCTTATCCATTGTTGGTCTTATCAGCCCAGCGGGACCTTTCGGCCGTAATCCCTGCGGTTTGGTTCAGCTGATCGACCGATCGGCCGGTAGGGAGGCGAAGATTACTGTCATTAAGGGCTCTTACCATTGTGCAATGGAAGGGTGAATTAGCCTAGCACAGAGGGACGCTACTCACGCTAGCCTCGCTCACAGCACCATTTCCTCTCCATCTCACAGTCTGTGGCAATAGAAGCCTGTGTGACACACACTGACTTTTGATAATGTATGATCATCTGCTTATGATATTTGTTTATGTTCATCTGTTTATGCTGCTACAGCATTAGAGGAGCTTTTACAACTGACATTCCCTCAATCGAGTGCATCCCTCCATGTGTTTGTGTGTGTATCTGTGTGTGTGTGCATGTGTCTCACACATCCCACTCATGCATTCATACATGTGTGTGCGTGTATGTGCATGCATGCTTGGGTGTGTGTGTGTGCGAGCGTTTCTCACACACCCCCACTCATGACCCCGCTGTGTTGCCTCTCTGCAGTGCTTGAGGACATTGACCTTGGCAAGGCTTTGACCCACACAGCGAGCCTGGCAGCCTAGAACTCCATGGCAGGCTTTTATGAATGAACAACTGTGACCAGAATTTTAATGGAGCATCCGAAGCTAAACCCAGTGCTGCAATGAACAACCTTGCACAACACAAACACAATTCAATCCTGCTTCTATATGGATCAATGGGAATGGAGGGAGTACAGGAAGTCAAATTATACAGTCCAGCAGTAAACAAAATGGTTTTGTGTTCAGATGTTTACTGTAAGGTATTGTAAGGTAAGCAACCCATCTGTATTTTACAATCCCCATTTTTCTTTTTTTCACGCATTCCAGCACTTTTATATTTGGAGTCATAATCAGTGCTTAGTTACAATAAGAGGGTTGAATAATAAGAATCGCATAGATACGAATTGTGGCTATTACCATTTACGTCCTGTATTTGAAGTGTTTCATCGGTCGGTAGCTTGTACCCCTTTAGCATTTAGCATATCTGGTGACATTAGCCTCTCTACTCTGCAGAGTGCAGGGCTGGCTGTCTAGGTACATGGTGTGTGTGTGTGTGTAGGACCGGGGGGTTGCTGCTGTGTTTGCTTTGTGATGCTGGTCAGGTGCAGGCTCTCTACAGAGACCCAACGGGGAGGCCTCGACTGTCGCTCACTCACTGGGGCGTCCCCCATGCCCCGTTGAAAGCCGAACGCAACCCCACAAAGACACACACATTCATATGTTACTGACTGGTTCAAACACAGCAAACCGTTTTAGCCCACTGAGCTAAAGCCTAGACATTAGCTCGGGGTGTTAACGCAAGTCTTCAGGTCTCAAGAAAGTTTACTCATCAAGTGAGCGTGGTTCAACCTCTCTTATACTTTATCTCCCTTTGACCTCCCTTTGACCTCCTTTGCAAAGACCCATAAGGGTCACGGCACCAAGGTGAGCGACTGGGTTTCAAACACGGGTCTCCTCTGCCTTCTGAGCCAGTATAGTAGTACAAACAGTCTGCTCTTGTGCTCGATGTCCCCTCTCATTAGCCTTGCTGACAGGCAGAGAGTGTTTGTGTTGGCCTGTCTAGAGCACCGTTTATACCTGGTTCGAACATGTGTCCGTTGTTCTGATCTTGTCCACATTCTGATTGTGCCCACATTTGTCGACAGGAGTAGGCAATCAAAAGACTCATTTTGATCTGATTGTGATGAGATCTTCCTGACCACCTCCGGTAGTTGAAGACACATCTTGTACGAATATCGTTGAAGTGTAAACGAATCCGTACAACGAAAGCATATACATTTGACCAATATCACTATTGTCCTGCCCTCAAAAGAAATAAACACACCGGCCAGTTGAATTAAGTGCCTACTGGCACTTTGGTCGGATGCCACAGTACAATACCTCGTCCAGCTCTAAAGTAGCCTAAAGTGTCCTTCGTATTGAAGCCTACATTATATTGGACAGTGGCCTCGCTCATGCTCACAGAAAGCTATCTACCTTTACGCATCAGGTTGGACATCTTCTGCACTTCATTGATAGCTGTAAAATGCTCAGACACAGAATAGAATAGAAAATAAATTAAACATCGAAAAGGACTGCATTATAATACCAATGTATTATGTTCATATCTGATATAGCAACTGAATTAGACTATTCACCACTCACCCACCGTTCATAGGTGCCCAAAACCAGCTTCTCCCATTGATTCCCACTGGTGAGGTACTTTTTCTTCGTGGGAGGAATCTCTACTATCCTCCGAGTCATAGGCTGCATCTCAAATGGCACCCAATTCCCTATATAGTGCACTATTTTTGACCAGGGCCCATAGGGTGGTGCACCATAGGGAATATGGTGCCATTTGGGATGCAGCTATGCTATCATTATAGACTGGAGGTAATAAACGGCATGTTTGTTAGTCTGGACTGAGTTCAGGATGAGGAAAACGTTGCAGAAGTTTAAGAAATGGTGCTGTTTTGAATGACTAGTTGAGGAACATTGTATGGCAATAGACAAAGAATTGTAATTATGTAATTATGGCAAAAGACCAAGAATTTTGGGCTCTGGATTGAATGGCTGACCGATTAATTGCAGCGCTCCGGTGGATGAATAGCAAGCTCACTCAGGATGTCATCTCTCAAAGCAGACATGAGATGAATGACATGAGCGATGTCGGGGCTGTTTGAAAGCGTTAAAGGGGCAATCTGTTTACCAAAAAAGTGGCGGGTGGTGCACTTTGTTGTTGTTTGATTCCCAGATTGCCCATTTACCGTAAGTGCTGGAGAGTCATTGTGCATGGTCGTGACATGTCTGTAGTCTGTGAGGAGCGAGTGGGAAACGGAGGTAAAAGGGAATGGCAGAGAAGGCTGCTAGTCTTAGCGTGGTGAATTCTGCCTCTTTGGAGAAATGCTGAGACACATTTTACTACTGCATATAGGGTGGCAACAGAGAAGTGTGCTAAGGGAAATTATTCATTGATCTTACCAGCCAGCTACCTGTACTTGCAACACTGAGTGTCATTGCCTACCTGAGAACATAGAATCTTGTTGACATAATCAAGCTGTTATATACTGTATTTGACATGGCACTGTTTGACTTTTCAACAGTTTCTATGGAGATAATAGCTCACACAGCTCAAAAATAGAAATTAAACACACACTCTCTCTCTCTGCTCTGCAATTGAGATGCTCTCTGGCTGGTGAATGGGTTTTATGAACAAATCTGAAAAGTCAACAGATGACTGGTGACATGACAGTCTTGTGATCTAAAGCAGGGGCTTGACCTCCTGGCTGTCTCCCTCAGCTCTGAGCACCACTCTGGGGTTGTTGTGATGTAACACTTTTGGCACTGCTGAAGTCAGATCTAGGATCAGTTCCCATTCCCCCAATCCTAATCGTAACCATTCATGTGAAAAATACAAAACTGACCCAAGATTAGCATCTAAAGGCAACTTCACCCTATACCCCTTGCACTGGTCGTAGACGGGGTGGCCCTTCACCCCCACTTAGACGGGGTGGCCCTTCACCCACACTCCACCTTGTGAGAAGTCACTCGGTACTTAGTTGGTGGTACAGTAACCAAAAAAGGTTGGGAACCACTGACTTACAGTAAGCATGTATCCAAAATGAAAGTTGCTGCTTTACTAAAACTCCATTGGCCAATAGAGTGCTGTAATAAATTCCATTTACATAGCAAATGCTTTTATCCAAAGTGACAACAGTAAGTCCATACATTTTCACCCTAGTGGGAATCGAACCCACATCCATGGTGTTGGTAGTGCCATGTATTTAACAACTGAGCCACAAAGGACCATTACAATACATAAGTACAATACAATACTGTAAAAAACAATACATGATTGTGGAAGAGGTCTTCAATGATCACACCAATGACCACACAAAATATGAAAATTAGAATTTCTGTCAATTTTGATGGGTAGTGCAAGTGAATAGCCTAATGTGAAAACAGTGTAATGTACTGTAATTTATAGTACTGTAGCATACTTTCAGCACTTGCTATTGGTTTAACTGGTTGTTAAAACAACTAAATTGAGAAGATATCATTATGTTGTGTTTTGGTGATTAAATCAATGTTATCATTATATTTCACAGTAAACTTATATTTTGGATCAATGGTTGTGTGGCGAAAGATGTCTCCAGACAAAATGAATGCACAATGAAAGGTTTTGAATGTAAGACCGGCTGTGTTACCAGACTTTCTAAAATTCTCCACATACTTGTGAAAATAGCACCAAAGCAATAACAAAACAAAATGTAACCCATGGAGCAAAAGTGGTTGCAATGACATCTTGTTGATGTCTATTGTGACATGGTCAGGTTGTATACTGGTTGCAGAAGGATGTTATTTTTTTGCGACAAAGAAAATTATGTTTTTACATGGTTGTAATCACACCCACCTGATATACAGAATGTGCCTTTTGGTGTATTCAAACAACTGAATTTTACAGTGTTCCCTGCACTCGTTTTTCACTGACTGCTACAATTACTCTTCCTTTCATTTCTTCTCCATCAGTCAGGCAGACGACAGGTATGTTAAAGGAGCGGAGCCTGAATGAGTGTGTTAAACAGAATGGGGAACGAGAGGTTGCTTTTGAAGAGACGGTGGCAGTCAAGGCACCTCAGATCTAGGAGCTGTCACTCAAAGGCAGCGGGCTTCCTTTGAAGTGTGGTTCTCTGTAGGAAAAGGACCTAACTCTATTGGCCGTGTGCACTGATGGAGACCTGTGTTTTGTTTGGAAGAGAGGGATTTTAAAAGGAGATAAAGGAAAAAATAGGGATTTCCCATTTCTTTATGGAAGAGAGGAGGAGGAGGAATGTCAGGTTGTCTTTTCCAGAGAAGAGCAGCACTTGCTCAGCTGATGATGCTCTGTTCAATGTACGGTTTTTCATTTTGATTTATTTATCATTTATACAGGTGGATCCCATTGAGATTAAACCTACATTTTATTACAAGAGAGACCTGTTCCGAAACGGCAGCAATCAAGAGACTAGAGTAAAATAACAATACGATTTGCTGGCATTATTACCTCAGTATTCCTAGTAGATTCATCTCTCCACAGATGTGCATGGTTGCAGGGTGTACATTTTCTCTCAATTCAGGATGTAATGCTGAAATTAGTTATGAAGGCCAAGTTCCAGGCTGACTACATTGCAGACGCCTGCCAGATCTTACAATGCCTATATGTGTTTAACATCATATGATATAGTGTCACTGGTGTAGAGAGGAGAAGGCAGGAGGCAGTCGCAGTGATAGAACTACTGAATTTATTTAAGCAACATAGATCAAAGAGGGACAAAACCCAAACGCTGTTGTTCTCAAAATATATCTTCATAAACAAAAAGACACAGGGCGAACCCAAAGTGCAAAATATAAAGTACACAGGAAATAGTAGAGAGATAGAGTGGGGACTGGAACCAGGTGTGTGTAATGATGACGAGACAAGTCTGGGGTTGATGAGTGAAGGGCGTTTGCCAGAAGTAGGTTTGGCAGCCGCTAGAAGGCTGGCGACGCCGAACGCCTGAGCTGGACAGGAGGGGGAGCCATAGCGAAGGCTGGTGTGACATATAGCAATCTGATGCCCAACTGCGCAGATGTTGATGTGACACAACCAATGGTTGATGCAATGTAATGTCTGCAATGTATTTGGCCTGGTATGTGTGTGTGTGTGTGTGTGTGTGTGTGTGTTTGTGTGTGTGTGTGTGTGTGTGTGTGCGCTCCCTGTAATGAGAGCGCAAGCCAGCACATTTACACTGACTGATCTAATCTGTCTGAGAGGCCTGCTTCCTGCAGTCATACACATAACTCAATTCCCCCTCGGACACGTTTCTCTTTCCGCGCACAGACACAACACACAGTCAGTCATACAGACACAGCTTGAATGCACACACACACACACACACACACACACACACACACACACACACACACACACACACACACACACACACACACACACACACACACACACACACACACACACACACACACACACACACACACACACACACACACACACACACACACACACACACACACACACACACACACACACACTGCTCACCTACAAAGACAAACATGTATTGTTGTTGTTTTCTCTATTGCCTTGGCTTTTCAATAGAGAAAACAACAACAATACATGTTTGTCTTTGTAGGTGAGCATGTGTGTGTGTGTGTGTGTGTGTGTGTGTGTGTGTGTGTGTGTATGTGTGTGTGTATGTGTGTGTGTGTGTGTGTGTGTGTGTGTGTGTGTGTGTGTGTGCATCCAAGCTGTGTCTGTATGACTTCAGAAAGTATTCAAACCTCTTGACTTTTTTTCCACATTTTGTTGTGTTACTGCCTGAATTTAAAATGGATTAAATTGAGATTGTTTGACACTGGCCTACACACAATAGCCCATAATGTCAAAGTGGAATTATGTTTTTTGAAATGTTACAAATTAATAAAAAATTAGAAGCTCAAATGTCTTGAGTCAATAAGTATTCAACCCCTTTGTTATGGCAAGCCTAAATAAGTTCAGGAGTAAAAATGTGCTTAACAAGTCACATAATAAGTTGCATGAACTCTGTGTGCAATAATAGTGTTTAACATGATTTTTGAATGACTACCTCATCTCTGTACCCCACACATACAATTATCTGTAAGGTCCCTCAATCGAGCAGTGCATTTCAAACACAGGTTCAACCACAAAGACCAGGGTGGTTTTCCAATGCCTCACAAAGAAGGGCACCTATTCGTAGATGGGTACAAATAAAAAAGCAGACATTGAATATCCCTTTGAGCATGGTGATGTTATTAATTACACTTTGGATGGTGCATCAATACACCCAGTTACTACAAAGATACAGGTGTCCTTCCTAACTAAAATGCCGGAGAGGAAGGAAACCGCTCAGGGATTTCACCATAAGGCCAATGGTGACTTTAAAACAGTTACATAGTTTAATGGATGAGATAGGAGTTAACTGAGGATGGATCAACAACGTTGTAGTTACTCCACAATTCTAACCTAATTGACAGAGTGAAAAGAAGGAAGCCTGTACATAATACAAATATTCTAAAACATGCCTCCTGTTTGCAACAAGGCACTAAAGTAATACTGCCAGAAATGTGGCCAAGCAATTAACTTTTTGTCCTGAATACAAAGTGTTATGTTTGGGGCAAATACAATACAACACATTACTGAGTACAACTCTCCATATTTTCAAGCATAGTGGTGGCTGCATCATGTTATGTGTATGCTTGTAATTGTGAAAGACTGGGGAGTTTTTTCAGGATAAAAAAGAAATGGAATGCACAGGCAAAATCCTAGAGGAAAACCTGTTTCAGTGTGCTTTCCACCAGACACTGGGAGATGAATTCACCTTTCAGCAAGACAATAACCTAAAACACAAGGCCACATCTACACTGGAATTGACTACCATGAAGAAAGTGAATGTTCCTGAGTGGCCGATTTACTGTTTTGACTTCAATCTACTTGAAAAGCTATGGCAAGACCTGAAAATGGTTGTCTAGCAATGATCAGCTTGAAGAATTTTGAAAATAATAATGGGCAAATGTTGCACAATCCAGGTGTGGAAAGCTCTTAGAGACTTATCCAGAAAGACTCACAGCTGTAATCGCTGCCCAAAGTGCTTCTACAAAGTATTGACTCAAGAGTGTGAATACTTACAGTATGTAAATGAGAAATTCCTGTATTTCATTTTCAATACATTTGCAAAAAATTCTAAAAACACATTTTATTTCTGTCAATATGGGGTATTGTGTGTAGATGTGTGAGTAAAACAATTATTTCATCCATATTGAATTCAGGCTGTAACACAACAAAATGTGGAATAAGTCAAGGGGTATGAATACTTTCTGAAGGTACTATAAGCCTATTCATCATGTAATTAATTTATACCTCATTCAGAGGACTTGGTTAAAGGAATTGGTTCACATGGTCAATTGACAGGGAGATTATATATTGTTCGAAAGCATGTATGATTTTCTGTAACTGGTCTGCGTCCCAAATTGCACTTATTCCCTATGTAGTGCACTACTTTTGATCAGGGCCCTGTGCATTATATACAGATGTAGGATCTTAATTTGAACCAGTTTGCTACAGCAGGAAACGAATACTGCAGCAACAGGAAATGTGAATTATTATGTGGATGATAATTAATGAACATTTTTTGTAGGGGTTGATATTATTTAGGTAGGGCAAATCAAGTCTGACATTTTAAAGTGGAAATTACAATCTTTAGAAGCCTTTTTAAACATTGAATGCACTACAAATTCTCAGCAACAAAAGAGTGATCACATTAAGATCCTACATCTGTAGAGAATAGTGTGTCATTTGTGATGCACCATATCTTTCCCCCAGTGAAAGCTCCAGCGGGCTTCCAGGATGTGTAGACTGAGGAGAGGGGGGAGGGGAGCATGAGCAGGGCAGGATGTGCACAAGGACAGGTCAAGCCAACAGAGAGGAGAGAGGCACTTCATGACTCTGCGCCTTAATGAAAATCATTCTGACAATCACAGACAATGTGATTTGTATTTTAAGCTTTTTTTGTTTGTGGCGGGTGGCATTACCTCAAAGGAGCCAACAGATTTAAGGCTAGCAGCGGGTGGCAGGGAATTTTGGCTGGCTCCCCAATATCAGGGGGATACGCTTTGTTTTGCTACACCACTCCACAGCCTCAGACTGAAGTGAAGCGCATCTGATTCAGTTGTGCCTCATTTGGGGGATAAATGGACTTGCCACCACGAAGTACATGCCTCAGCTTGATGGAGAGATAATTACAAACAAACGTGCTATGCTGCCAAGGCATGACCCCACCCACTACCCTTCTGCCCAATCCCAAATCAGCCCCTAGCTCCTAGGCAGTTGTGTACATTTGAGAGGATTGTGTGGGTATAGGCAATATGGAAGTAGCTCCACCTTGCGATCTGATAGGTTATGTATATTTTCAAATCAAATTTTATTTGTCACATGTGGCGAATACAACAGGTGTAGACCTTCCACCATATTGCTATCCAGTCCTCACAGATCTACATACAGTTGAAGTCGGAAGTTTACATACACCTTAGCCAAATACATTTAAACTCAGTTTTTCACAATTCCTGACATTTCATCCTAGTAAAAATTCCCTGTCTTAGGTCAGTTAGGATCACCACTTTATTTTAAGAATGTGAAATGTCAGAATAATAGTAGAGAGAATGATTTATTTCAGCTTTTATTTATTTCATCACATTCCCAGTGGGTCAGATGTTTACATACACACAATTAGTATTTGGTAGCATTGCCTTTAAATTGTTTAACTTGGGTCAAACGTTCCGGGTAGCCTTCCACAAGCTTCCCACAGTAAGTTGGGTGAATGTTGGCCCATTCAAGAAGAACAAGAAATGTGTGGAATGGTTGAAAAACAAGTTTTAATGACTTCAACGTAAGTGTATGTAAACTTCCGACTTCAACTGTACGTGGTAAGGGAATATAGGGATATGGGGTCAGGGGTTAATTTGGGATTGCATGTTTCTGTGATGTTAGGATGGGGAATGGCGATGATATACAGTATAGCAGATCACAGCTTTTGACTCATTCTTTATTCATACCAGGCATCAGATTTGGGCCCAATTTCTACAAAACTAGCTCAATCCTTGCTGAACTGTGAGCACCAACTCAGCCAACCTACCCAGAGCTAAACTTCATTCCACTGTTAGCATAGCATTATCCAGTGCCTTGCAACAGTCACTTTGCATTAGTATTATTTAGGAAATGGCAGCGTTAGGTGCCACATCAAACTAATGCGATACCTCTGTGTTATTGGGTCATCTAATCTCCTTATTGGATTCTGCGTCGCTGCCTGTATTCTCTAGCTTGTTTTACCAATTTTTGTAGGATTTTACATCAACATGTTCTTACATATAGGTCTATAGTGCATAGCTCAGCCTTGCATAGCCTAGCCTAGCTAATCATAATTACCTAGGTTATAAAGTCAGACTCTGTTGTGTAGTAATTGTCCTCTGTTCAGACACTTTTTGTCAAAAGATGAGGACCAACATGTTACGTTGACATCTTGTATAGGGTATTCTAGTATTCATGGCATTCACACAATAGAAGGTGTCAGTGTGCAACTCTCAATTCCCTTCCCCTGATGTGGTGTGCACACTTCCTCTCTTTCCCTGGGCAGGGAAGAACAGAACAGAAGAGGAGAGGAGGGAAGGGAGAGCAACGTTACATGCTTTAGGATCTCAGGGGATACACGTTAGTTCCAGGCGAAAAGGAGAGAAAGGCATGCACGTGAGATGGAGAGGAGTGAGAGAAAGAGGGAGAGAGAGGCAGAGTGAGAGGCAGAGAGAGAGAGAGTCATCAGTTTTTCTTTATAATCTAAATGCATATGTGCTGAGTAGGAAAAAAATTGTCATATCCAAATACACTTGTGTCTACTATTGTGTATAGTGTTTGCATATGTGTGTGTTCTTCATTGATCAAACTGCTTTATCAACACAATGTGTTGCCTGTGAGAGAGTTTGAGTTAAACACGCCTTTACAACCACATGTTGTGTTGTGTGTCTATACACAGAGTATACAAAACATTAAGAAAACCTGCTCCTTCCATGACATACAGTGGCTTGCGAAAGTATTCACTCCACTTGGCATTTTTCCTATTTTGTTGCCTTACAGCCTGGAATTAAAATGGATTTTTTGGGGGTTTGTATCATTTGATTTACACCACATGCCTACCACTTTGAAGGTGCAAAATATTTTTTATTGTGAAACAAACAAGAAATAAGACAAAAAAACTGAAAACTTGAGCGTGCATAACTATTCACCCCCCCCAAAGTCAATACTTTGTAGAGCTACCTTTTGCAACAATTACAGCTGCAAGTCTCTTGGGGTATGTCTCTATAAGCTTGGCACATCTAGCCACTGGGATTGTTGCCCATTCTTCAAGGCAAAACTGCTCCAGCTCCTTTAAGTTGGATGGGTTCCGCTGGTGTACAGCAATCTTTAAGTCATACCACAGATTCTCAATTGGATTGAGGTCTGGGCTTTGACTAGGTCATTCCAAGACATTTAAATGTTTTCCCTTAAACCACTTGAGTATTGCTTTAGCAGTATGCTTAGGGTCATTGTCCAGCTGGAAGGTGAACCTCCGTCCCAGTCTCAAATCTCTGGAAGACAGAAGCAGGTTTCCCTCAAGAATTTCCCTGTATTTAGCGCCATCCATCATTCCTTCAATTCTGACCAGTTTCCCAGTCCCTGCTGATGAAGAACATCCCCACAGCATGATGCTGCCACCACCATGCTTCACTGTGGGGATGGTGTTCTCGGAGTGATGAGAGGTGGGTTTGCACCAGACATAGTGTTTTCCTTAATGGCCAAAAAGCTAAATTTTAGTCTCATCTGACCAGAGTACCTTCTTCCATATGTTTTGGGAGTCTCCCACATGCCTTTTGGCGAACGCGAAACGTGTTTGCTTATTTTTTTCTTTAAGCAATGGCTTTTTTCTGGCCACTCTTCCATAAAGCCCAGCTCTGTGGAGTTTACGGCTTAAAGTGGTCCTATGGACAGATACTCCAATCTCCGCTGTGGAGCTTTGCAGCTCCTTCAGGGTTATCTTTCTTTGTTGCCTCTCTGAGTAATGCCCTCCTTGCCTGGTCCGTGAGTTTCGGTGGGCGGCCCTCTCTTGGCAGGTTTGTTGTGGTGCCATATTCTTTCAATTTTTTTATAATGGATTTAATGGTGCTCTGTGGGATGTTCAAAGTTTTAGATATTTTTTATAACCCAACCCTGATCTATATTTCTCCACAACTTTGTCCCTGACCTCTTTGGAGAGCTCCATGGTCTTCATGGTGCCGCTTGCTTGGTGGTGCCCCTTGCTTAGTGGTGTTGCAGACCTTTCAGAACAGGCGTATATATACTGAGATCATGTGACACTTAGATTGTACACAGGTGGACTTTACTTAACTAATTATGTGACTTCTGAAGGTAATTGGTTGCACCAGATCTTATTTCGGGGCTTCATAGCAAAGGGGATGAATACGTATGCACGCACCACTTTTCCGTTATTTATTTTTTAGAATTTTTTGAAACAAGTTATTTTTTTTCATTTCACTTCACCAATTTGGACAATTTTGTGTTTGTCCATTACATGAAATCCAAATGACAATCCATTTAAATTAGAGGTTGTAATGCTACAAAATAGGAAAAACACCAAGGGGGATGAATACTTTTGCAAGGTGAATTCAGGTGAAAGCTATGATCCCTTATTGATGTCACTTGTTAAATCCACTTCAATCAGTGTATATGAATGGGAGGAGACAGGTTAAAGAAGGATTTTTAACCTCTTTGATGTATAGTCCCCTTTTTAGGGGACCTGCGCGGTTCTGGTACCAGTTCCGACCGACATTTTTGTTTATAAATCTGGAGAGTGGTGGAGGCGGAGAGGAGCCTTTGAGTTAGTGGGTGTGTCCAGGCTTTTCACACAGCCATTAAAGAGTGGGACAACATTCCACAGGCCACAATCAAGAGCCTGATCAACTCTATGCGAAGGAGATGTGTCGCGCTGCATGAGGCAAATTGTGGTCACTCCAGATAATTATTGGTTTTCTGACCACACCCCTACCAATTTTTTAAGGTATCTGTGACCAACAGATGCATATCTGTATTCCCAGTCATCAAAATCCATAGATTAGGGCCTAATGAATTCATTTCAATTGACTGATTTCCTTATGTGAACTGTAACTCAGTAAAACCTTTGAAATTGTTGCAGGTTGCATTTATATTTTTATTCATCTGATGGCATTGAGGAGTATACCACATCAGTCACCGGCTTCATTAATAAGTGCATCGACAACAACATCCCCACAGTGACCGTACATACATATCCCAACCAGAAGCTGCCGCTTTCAAGAACAGGACACTAATCCCAATGCTTATAAGAAATCCCGCTACAACCACTGACGAGTCATCAAACAGGCAAAGCGTCAATACAGGACTAAGATTGAATCCTACTCCACTGGCTCTGACGCTTGTCGGATGTGCCAGGTCTTGCAAACTGAGGAAGGGAAACCCAGCCTTTTAAGCTCGCTTCGATGCAAGCAACACTGAACCATGCATGAGAGCACCAGCTGTTCTGGACGACTGTGTGATCACGCTCTGTGTAGCCCATTTTAATGTAATGAGCTACGGTGTACAGTAAACCGATGGCATGGTTGCACCGTTCCTGGCCAGCTTTGTAGTTCCATTTAGTCTCCATGATGAATGGACTTTCAGGGGAGAACTCCACCTGGAAACAAAATAAAAATAGAATTGAGTTAGACAAGACAAGTCAACCTAATATTTATTTAATATACCATAAGGGACACAAAAGAAGAACAGATAATGATATGGATTGTCCATATAATTCCATAATGCATTAACTTAAGCTATAACAAAGCAGAAACCAAAAGCAGAACAATGCAAAAAAAGGCTACTTACCTGAAATTGAAAACAAAACATAGAGGTTTGATTATTGCATAGATATCGGGGTTTTCAGTAGTGATAGGTTTAAAAAAAAAAAAGTTTATTTATTTTCAATTTGGGTCTATTAAATCTAATTGAAGCTCCATAAACCATTTCCATTTCAGCAGCATGTTTAGCAAGCAGATTTGAAATCATGTTGCGAACTGAAACAAGCTGAATATAAAGGTGGTGTCATGTCAGCTACATTTTGAGTATGGCAGAGTGGCTATTGATTATTTTAATATTGCATTATTCTAGATTCAAATGAAAATGGGAATTGGGTATGTTTTACACACATGCAGTACCTTCTATTTGTGGATTCCGCAGCTCATGGCATCCCAGCGCATGACTAGAATGCATACCACCACACTTGCCTAATTTGCACATAGAAATTGCCATACTCAATTGACACCCCCACTTACCTAACTGACCAGCAAACTATCTCAATTATGCACAGTCTCATTCTTTCGCATTCAGCGAAATGACCTTGCCCTCACACTACACCTGCCTGCCTCACTCCTCCTGACTGTGAAACCATTGGACGAGTCAAGATGACAAGCACAGCCACAACAACAACAGGGAACTACTTAGCTACAAAGGTTGAATGTAGCAATAGCTGAAAGCATTCAGTAATATTGTCAACGATGTTACTTTAGCTATAGATAGCTTAGCTACCGCGCTAGCAACAAACTGGCTGCGAAAAGCACGTATATACATTATCTGACCTTGTACATCGCAAATGTAACCCCCGATCCAGTTACTGTAACCTTTTAGTTGGACTTCCTTGGGCAGTCTGACGTTTTCATCTGCCCATTTATCGATATAAGTCGATGTTATAGCCGGTAACAGTTTTAAACTAGGTGCACGTGACATTAAAACTTCAAACTTCAAATTTGAAAACCGAGAAGTCCACGCCATTGTTGTTTTGACTTCCAGGGTTCCCCCCTAGGATTTCCCACCTCAGCCTCGCTTTCGTTTCAAAATGGCGGCTGCGTGACTAAAGCGTATGGCTTTAAGCTATATTACCGTCATAATATAATAATATATGATATATGGCATTTAGCAGACACTTTTATCTAAAGCGACTTACAGTCAAATACATTTTACGTATTGGTGGTCCCAGGAATCAAACCCACTATCCTGGCATTGCAAGCGACATGCTCTACCTAATGGGCTACAGTGGACCACCATCAAATGGCCACAATAATTGAATGACACACAAGATTTGGTTCAGGACTCCATCACTGTAGGTGGCTGTGAATCACCAATATTAGCTTTACGCTTTTTTCAACCACAAAATAAGAAATAAATGGACTACCTTAAAATGAAGATGGCCTCAATGGCGCTGCCCATGATGTCACAGATGCCCTAATGTCACAGATACTATCTCTATGAGCTCTACAACCAGTTTTGTGGGAGGCCTGGTCGAAGCTGTCCATGGTGCTGAAATGGACAGTGCCGATTTACAGTCAGTCTGGTGGGAGTCTAATGTAACCTGATAGATGCTGTCCATGGTACTGAAAAAGTGATGTCCTTTGCAAAGCTGATGTATATTTATTCACAGTTAATACAGACATAGCTTTATCTAACCGTGGTCCTGAGGGTGTGTGTGAACTGATGAGGGTGTGTGAACAGAGTGAGTGAGTGTGTGTGTATATATGTGTGTGTGTGTGTGTGTGCGCGCGTGTGTGTGCGCGTGCGTGGGTGGGTGGGTCCGTGCCTGCGTGCATGTGCGTCTCATTCAAATGCAGTTTTTGCTCAAACACACCTGTGTTTGGTCATGTAAAAGAATGCTGTGCGGTTTGCGTCACAAATGGAGAATGGTGATTATGTTTTCTTCTCTTGTAAAGGATTCTTTATCTCTTTTACGAGTTAGAGTTGTGTTCAGGTCACTCCAGGGCCGCATTCAGCACGGCACAATGTTGTGTAACGTTCAATTAGAAATACATTATGAGAACAGACATGCCTCTCATACAGTATATGTAGGGTAAGAATAATGTCTGCTGTGTTCGTGACATTTCAATCTGCAACATTTAGTGTTTTTTGCACACTCCTGAACATGACTAATATCATGTCACCAGTTGTTAATCACTTGCCTTTTTCACTCTTTATTGATTCTCCTTGAATGGAACATGGCCATGCTGAAGCCATTGGAAATAGGGGCACTTAAATTCTGACCTTGGCTCTCAGCCAATGACACGGGCCGTTCGGGTCGATATCATTATTATCATCACTGTTTAGCATGCTCAAAGACTAATTTACACTACAACTCCTAGGAAGCTTTGCCAGCTTTGATCCCCTGACCTTCACTATTGTGTGGGCTTAGATAGACTGATCCACTGAACCACTAACTAAACAGTCTGATTACCAACAATGACGAGACAGCCTACAGGGAGGAGGTAAGGGCCCTGGCGGAGTGGTGCCAGGAAAATAACCTCTCCCTCAACATCAACTAAACGAAGGAGCTGATCGTGGACTTCAGGAGACAGCAGAGGGAACCCCTATCCACATCGACGGGACCGCAGTGGAGAAGGTGAAAAGCTTCAAGTTCCTCGGCGTACACATCACTGACAATCTGAAATGGTCCACCCACACAGACAGTGTGGTGAAGAAGGCGCAACAGCGCCTCTTCAACCTCAGAAGGCGGAATACATTTGTGTTAGCCCCTAAGACCCTCACAAACTTTTACAGATGCACAATTGAGATCAACCTTTTGGGCTGTATCACCTCCTGGTACGGCAACTGCTCCCCCCGCAACCGCAGGGCTCTCCAGAGGTACGGTCTGCCCAACGATCATCGGGGGCACACTGCCTGCCCTCCAGGACACCTACAGCACCCGATGTCACAGGAAGCCAAAAAGATAATCAATGACATCAACCACCCGAGCCATGGCTTGTTCACCCCGCTATCATCCAGAAGGCGAGGTCAGTACAGGTGCATCAAAGCTGGGACTGGGAGACTGAAAAACAGCTTCTATCTCAAGGCCATCAGACTGTTAAATAGCCATCACTAGCTGGCTACCACCCGGTTACTCAACCTTAGAGGCTGCTGCCCTATGTACATAGACATGGAATCACTGGTCACTTTAATAATGGAACAGTAGTCACTTTAATAATGGAACACTAGTCACTTTAATAATGTTTACATACTGCTTTACTCATTTCATATGTATATACTTTATTCAACTGTATTTTAGTCAATGCCGTCCTTATATTTATATATTTCTTAAGTCCATTCTTTTACTTTTAGATGTGTGTGTATTGTTGTGAATTGTTGGATACTACAGCAATGTTGGAGCTAGGAACACAAGCATTTCGCTACACCCGCAATAACATCCGCTAAATATGTGTATGTGATTTGATATTTTTTTACCAGTCAATCCCTGTTAGGAACATTATGCGTTTTTGTGTAAAGGTAGTGTCAGTCTACTGGGAGAAAGCGTGCACTTCGGGGATGGGGGCCATTGATTTGTTTAAGGGAAGAGTCCATTGTCCTGTTTGGCTCAGTTGGTAGTGAATGATGCTTGTAACGCCAGGGTCATGGGTTTGATTCCCGCTGGGCCAACTAATATGTAAATGTATGCACGTACTATGGTAAATGTCATACGTTATGGGGCTTGGCTGGTATCAGATAACCTTATCCTGATGATCAATTAGGAAGAGACAGCCCCCTCTACTGGTTGTATATAGGTCATAGCAGCAAGAGTAGGAGTGCTGAAGATCTGAAAGCTTTATGAATACAGGCCCAGGTGATTCCAAATACAATGTACTGAACAGTAATTAGTAGAATCATTGAATTCCAAAATAATTGTCTTCCTTAGGTTCTGATACTGTATAATTGGACATTTGAAAGTAATATGGCAGCAACCCCATCTAGCCTACCTTCCTTGGGTTGCAAAATTCAAGTAACTTTCCAAAAATGTCCCAGTTTTTTCCAGAAGTCCCAGTTGGAGGATTGCCATAGGCTACTTCCTGCTTATTCCCTCCTAATACCAATCATCTTCCAACCAGGATTACGGGAAAACTGGGAAAATGTGGGAAAGTTACTGGAATCTTTACCTTCTGCTATTGTTTTCATGTTGTTTTCATATACTCCTTTTAGGTACCAGGTAAGTATGGCAGTAGTATAAGAGGAAGGACATAAGGACAAGTAGTATGAGAGCAGTGGTGGAAAAAGTACTCAAATCTCATACTTGAGTAAAAGTAAAGATACCTTAATAGAAAATGACTCAAGTAAAAGTGAAAGTCACCCAGTAAAATACTAAAAGTATTTGGTTTTAAATATACTTAAGTATCAAAAGTAAATGTAGTTGCTAAAATATACTTAAGTATCAAAAGTAAAAGTAAAAATAATGTTAAATTCCTTATATATTTTTTACATTTATTTAGATAGCCAGGGTCACACTCCAACACACAGACATCATTTAAAAACAAAGCATTTGTGTTTAGTGAGTCCGCCAGATTAGAGGCAGTAGGGATGACCAGGGATGTTCTATTGATAAGTGTGTGAATTGGGAGTACTTTTGGGTGTCAGGGAAAATGTAAGGAGTAAAAAGTACATAATTTACTTTAGGAATGTAGTGAAGTTAAAGTAAAAGTTGTCAAAAATATAAATAGTAAAGTAAAGTACAGATACCCAAACAAACTACTTAAGTAGTACTTTAAAGTATTTTTACTTAAGTACTTTACACCACTGTTTGAGAGGAACATTGCCTCTGTATTTACCAAAATAGCTCACCTAGTTCTCCTCGAGATACTTTAATTAAATCAAAAGCAATCCTAATTACAACAAATATGATTTAGTCACGTCATGGGTGGATTATGTTGACAAATGATGATTGGCATCTGGTTGTCTTTTATACAGTCATGTATCGCTCACACATATCAACGTATAAGGCTGAATCACATCGAATGGGACTTTAGTCTGCAAGATCTGTGAGAAATGGTTGAATCTCTGTTTCTGAAAATGCCTGTAGTTTTTTCTGGAAATATGTGTACTGAAAAATCTCTCGTTATGAAGACAGGATAGATGTTATTTACTAACATTCAGAGCCATACAGAAGACCACTGAGACCTTTGTTATTGAATAGACATAGCTTAGTCTTGATGTCAAAGTAATAGTTTGCTTATTTATGATGTGTTAAAACTGAACTTCCCTTTTAAATTGTTTGAATTTACATATGGGTTTCATTTGGTTTAACTAACATGCTCTATCTTCTACCTCTCAGGTTGCCTACAAACCGTGGCTGTGTGCACAGTATTTCCCCACCACACAGAGGCATTGTGGGAGGACTGTACCGTGTCTCCAGTTCTGCCTGGAGGTTCAGCAGAGGTGTCCATTCATACTGCCAGACAATGATGATCTCATCCACGGAGGAAGCCCCAGCTTCATATGTACAGGTGGGTGTGGTGGTATGGACTGATCAATCAGTCAGTCAATCAATCAATCAAGTGTGATTTGTAGCCACATCTTATACGGGTGGGCGTATATCCACTCTAGGGCTATGCTGTTTAGCTGAGAAGCACCATGGATCTAGGATAGATGGGCTTGGGAATGTATTTGCATTCCTATGTCCACTGACAGGAATTTAGATGGAATTGTATATTGCAGAATATATGTAATTGTGTCTGTGCCCCCTGATGATGCCTTGTATAATAGCTCTTCAGTGGTATCGATAAAGTTGTTTGGTTTTGAACTCTGGTACCTAGCCAATAATTAATTATAGAACTTGTCCCTGGCAACATCTAGTGGCCATATAAGGCAGTGTTAGTCAAATCAATGACACTTCCCTCTCAGTGTAAAGTGTATTTCTGAGGCAGTGACTGTGATGGGGTACAACTCCAAGGTAGTATTTTAATATTCCCGGGTTCACAGTGATCAAAACAGAACCAGCATAACATGACCTGCCCTGTCCTGATTTGATCTCAGTGGGGTGCTCTGAAAACATGTCATTTTCCTCCCCCAGCCCCCAAAGTTCTAAGGTTTTCAATACTGTAATTAGAACAGCCTTTGATATTTTTTTAATTACTTGTCCGTCAGCGATTAAATGTTAGGCTTTGCCTTTTGAGATCCCTCATTTTCTCCTGCTCATTTGATGTCTTCCTTTAGTGTGCACTGGCAGTTGCTTTGAAGAGAGATTACACAAGGCGTGACATCAGTGGTGTAGATTATATTTACTGTGCTGCAGTATGGGGTCGTTACAAAATGTCACTTGCGTATTTTTTTTCATTTTGAGTTCAGTAAAAGGTCATTATTGTTAGGTTATGATATAACATATGACATAATGATACTGATAGTTGAATCATATGAAGACTGGTTTAAATGTGCATACTGACTGGTATTTATGTTCTTATGCACATGGTAATCTGTCTTTTGTGATAAACTTCAACAAAACACTGCATTACCACACTGCAAGTAAGGCTGGAACTAGGCTGGGTCATTTATTTAGCTTATTGTGGGTCATCTGAATGAATGAACACAGTTTATTGGTATTGGGGAAATTGGGTTTGTCATCATCATCAGACACAGGATGATACAAACACACATGGATACATGATAGGGATGCACAGAGACATGAGCATCTATGGCTTATATCAGTGTTTACCCACTACTCTCTTCGGTCCCTCACAGGGCTACTAGGGGAGCCATGGGCAGCCTAACAGCCAGGCAGAGTGCTGCGACGTCCGTTGGGACTCTAAACCGGACAACCGTTCCCGTGGGACACTGAAAAGGACTCCAACTCCCTCCTGCCATCACCAAGAGGGGGTGTCGACATCAGTCACCTCGGCCGCCACACCCACCAGACTGTGCAGCAGCAGCGGCCGGCTGAAGCTATGCCTGCTGGTCTTCGTTCTCCTGCACACCGTAGTCACCATCACCACCACCTCCCACAATTCCACTGGGGTCGTCGGCGTGGCGGCCATTTTCCCCCCTGGAGGAAAGCTCCCCCAGCGAGGAATGATGGGAACAAATTTGTAAGAAAACTCTGGGTTTTATCTGGGAATGAGTGAGTTGCAAAACCGGTTCTGACCAGTTCTGACTGCTGTGTCTCCGTTCAGTGACAACCCTGGAAGGTCACTGGTATGTGCTGTCGAAGCCTCATTGGGTCACAGGAAGTGAGAGCGGTGATGACGATGGGAGGGGCTAACACACCTCAGACCAAAGGATCAACATCATATTACCGTGTCAATCTAAAACCTGAGTTCACCGTTTCAGTCTCTTGTTTCATCAGAATGTACTATATCGTTTCCTCTCTCCTCCTTGTTCACTTTTTTGTGGAGTTTGTTGGAATGTAAATGGGTTGTCTTAGAACATATAAGAGGCAGAGAATTTTGAAAAAGTTATCACCAACCTGTGTGTTTCTATCCACCCCTCTCTTCACCAGTAACATTTAGCTGCTTTTGAGGTGCCAGACTGGATATGGTAACAACACTCTTGACTCAAACACTCACACACAGAGTGGTGGAGACATTGAAGAGATCAGTCATAACAGGGTTCTCTCATGGCAGTACATATGACTCTAATACAGAGCCAGTGAAGAGCAGGTGTAGAATACCTTTTCACACAATTTTGCCGACCTGAACCGTATTGTGCTCGCTTGGATTATTTTATTTACACGGTTGCATGGTTCCAGCAAATATGCTGAATGTGTAACTGGGCCAGTGCAGTACAGTACAGCTCAGCTCAGCTTGTCTTAGCTTGGCTCAGTAGTGTGAATAGGGTAGCAGTGGAGGTCTTGTCACTTGGATTCAAAACTATCCCACCAATGGGCTTCAGTGTACCTCAGAGTTCATGTTATTTGAGCCAATAAGTTTCTCTCTCATTATCCTGTGTCCATGTGTTTGTATGTGATGGGCCCAAAGGGGACGTCGGATCAGCGAACCTCAATTTACCTCAAATCAAGTGACCTGTTGGCTTAGATAGACTCTGTTTTTCTAAAGCAGTACATCCCAGAACTGTATGTTTGGCTTTTTATATTTGACTCATATATTTCTCAATATAAGGCTCTGGTACATCATACCAGTACATTACAGCCAATTCTCTTCACACAGTGGGAGAGGTGTCACAAGGTGAGACACAGGAACAAATCGAAACAAAATACATCTCCTACTGAGTCATTTTTCTATGTGAAAGTGCTAGTTGAGCAGCATTGAAAAGATCAACAAATAGTATTCGTTCTCTTTGAAATACTTTAGCTGCACTCGATTGGAGCTTGCCTGGCGCAATGTAACCAATGTGATAGTCCCAAAAGTATAACTGAAAAACCCTGCCCATCTGGCATCTCCAGACAGGCTCAATGAAATGCTCAACACATTTGACAGAAAGCGGACACAATTTGAACCCAGGTCGGATCATACATACCCTCTCCCTCTTTGTCTCTATTTGACCTTAATATCATCGTGACCAAGATAATCACCTTGTATCTTTACACAGAGCTAAGGCCTTAGCTAGTAGGTGTTTGTGTGAGGGGAAGGAGGTCTCAAGGGCTGTCTCTACATACTGTATTTCCTTCCGTTGGTGTGACTGCTGCTAACCGGTACTCATTGATACGGCACATAGGGGAAGAAATCTGATAGGCTCCTTACATCCCTGTCTTATCATTCCTGTTCAACTGAGTAGTGCATATGAGGCACATTTGTTCTTCTACGCGTACATATAATCAGTACTGCCGGAATTACTCTGAAGTCAACCATATTCGGGCATGCAGACATGAGGAGTAGGGTGAAATTGTCCCAAGATGCTGATCTTGGGCAGTTTAGCATTTTACCCACTAATGGTTAGGTGTTAGAATTGGGGGAAAAACTGATCCTAGATCTTTACCTAGGGAAAACTTCACCCCAGAGCTCACACTGAAAGACTATGTGCTTTAGTCTTCTCACATTATACTGTTTCCCCCTTAGGTTCTTGTTACAGTTGATATTCTCACAGACACTCATCGAGGTGAACTGTTCTTTGTAACCATCAATCAACAACATTACTTTATTGTTTCCCTCATATTTACTTTATTCCCCCAAAAGACAGCAGAGGATGTAACCCCCTCTATGTAGAAATAACCTCCCACAACCTTCCCCAAATATTCATGATCTGAACCTTGTGGATCTATGCAGATGTCCTACCCCTGTCTGGCCCAGTACATACTCAAGTTGCACAACTGATGTACAACACATTTGGCACAGTGGTTGTGATACAACTGATGTTTTTGTGATTCAACAGAGAGTTTGTCTGCACAATGGTTGTGTAATTATTTTTGTGAGAAAATGACAAATGTTATGCCATATGCATTGTACTTCAGTTGTACAACGGAGTGTTTACTGGGCCTATCTCTGTTGTAAATATGTCCTAGAGAAGTGAGATATTCAAGATGTCCGCCTCTTGGAGATTTTTCATTTTTTATTTTTAGGGTTAGCTTCTTGTGTTTGTTTTTCTTGTTTTTGGTTGCATTTTATGTTAATGGTCCCACTTCAAACAAACTACAAGCATCTACAGTATGTAGTGCTTATGAAGACTTTATGTATGCTTTATAAAGCCTTTTTAAGTTGACCTTTGTTTAAAGTGGGACAATGTTAAGAACTGTCTACAGCATTGTAAGTCAGATCAGTAGGAGAGGGAGGATTGGGAAAAGGTGTGATAGGTGTGTGCAAAGGAAAATAATAAAGGAAAAGGTGGGAATTATGATGAAAATTGTAAAAAAAATATACACAGATACCTTATTTATCTTACTATTGTCATATTGTCATACGATAGATGCTTTAGTTTGCAATTATCTTTCTTTTTCTACAAAAGAGTTTGATTAAATAATTTATAATGCGTCTCGGAAGTCATCATCTTTTTTTGAACGTAAGAGAACTACAGCTACATTTATTAAAATTTTGTTCAAAATAAAATACAAATTATGTTAAATATGATTGATGTCTGCTTTCTTTTGGATTGTATTTTAATTTGTACTACTGACCATGGTTACCTGACTGTAGGCCTATAACCAGACCAATTGAATTTGGCCAACATTCTGTGGTAAGTGGGCAATCTGGGATTCAAACAACAACAAAGCGTTCACCCGGCACTTTTCACCCGGCACTTTTTTGGTAAACAGCTAAACTTCCAGGGCCAGTTTTACTCTGCATTTGCACCAGGTGCAAAGTTTTGCAGCTTTTTTTCAGTAAGGGATAAAACATCCAAATTTAAGCTAAAACATAAAACTGTCTTAATTTATACTTCACCTTATGTTTTATTATTTCTCTTCTTTATTTTATCTCTTTGATTGGGTCTTCACTGTTTAATTCCGTTTGGATGTTTTATTTAAAAACTGCATCAATCTGGTGCAAACCTTTAGTAAATCTGGGCCCCAGATTGTGGACGTGTTTGAGTGGTATGGCTTAAGAAACCGACTAGACGAAAGTCGAGGAGTGAAGTCAGGGGAGGTGCATCTGCCACAGCCGAAAGTCAGACACTAATCTGGTTTTCCAACAGCAAGGCTCAGATCAACATGGCAGTGTTGCCGTTGTTTATAAAAGGTTTTCTTTATAATGTCGAAAAAAAGTCACCCACTCACAAACTGAAATCATATGTGCGTACATTATGAAATCATTTAGTGAGAGAGAGCCTCAATCACATGCATTTATTCACTGTAGGCTACACAGTCTGCATCAGATTCCTATATCATATGATGTGATTAGCTGAAATGTTAAACACTTATCCAGCCGTTGTGAGATCTGGCAGGCATCTGCAATGTAGTCAACGTAGAATGCAGCCAATATTTGTACATTTATCCTAGGAAAAACACTGTCACAATATCCTCACCGGCATTGCAGGTGTGAAGCCACTAGAGGAGTGTGACTCCTGAGTCATAACTTTGCAGCACAGATACTGATACCCACATGTAGTAAGCAGTAATGCTCTCCTGCACCACAAGATGTCATTACATAGCCACTATACAGCCAGTGCTCCATCCAGTGTGGACATTGGTAGTCCTAAAAGTATAGCTAATAGGCTCATTTTCTGACAATATATCCCCAGGAATTTGATATACCCCTGGTAGCATTTGCTAATCATAATGTACTGTTTATGCTTAATAGTTATATGTATAAACAGTTTAGAGGTTTAAGGGCTACGTGCCTTGCTCAAGGGCACGACAGCAGGAGATGGCATCAAGACAATGATGCCAGCAACCCTCCAGTTGCCAGCCCACTCCTGATCAGATTTGTCAGTGTCAGACATGGGATTTGCGTAACCTGTAGGCCAGTGGTTCCCAAGCAGGGGTACTAGGACCTATGGGGGTACTTCGTCTATCCACAGGGGGCACTTGAGAAGACTCATGAGACCATAGGCTTGCTGGTAAAATGTACATGAGGGGGTACTTCAGGGGGACTCTGGGCAGAGCAAAATTTAGTTGGTGGTATAGTAACTGAAAAAGGATGGGAACCACTGCTCTAGGCTACCTGCCAACCCCAATGACTAATGTGTAATAATGTCATGTGATGTATAATATCATGTAAATTATAATATAATGCCTTCTGTATGGAGAGTCATCCCTATGAGTAAGTTATCTAATCGGTAACACTATAACACTAATGAGTCACATCAGAGTGTGAAACCAAAGGTGTTGGTTGGGAGAACAGGCTGTGTAAAAGTACTAGTCTGGTGTCAGTTGCTGCTCTCATCTATGGTGAAGTTACACTGCAAACATTGTGTTAAAATTCTGTCAGTGCTGTTTTTTGTCTGCCGTTGATGCAATGAGTGTAACAGTTCCATATCACGCCCATGAATAATTGTGTGGCTGATGTACTGTAGCAGCTTTGTTAGGTGAAGATGGCTAGCGATAGGCTGAAGTCCCGTTTATACCTAGTTCTAACATGCGTCCTTTGTCCTGATCTTATCCACATTCTGATTGTTCCCACATTTTTTGACAAATGTAGATGATTAAAAGACGCATTTTGATCCAATTGTGATCAGATCTTCCTTATCAGATGAACTTCTGGAGGTAGACAGGAACGCATTGTGGCTGAATAACTTACAAGTGTAGACAGATCTGGACAGTGAAACCATTTAAATAATCATTATCCTGCCCAGTCAAATCATTGACAGGTGGTACCATTTAGCCTTGCGAGCCAGCCTGATCTTGCGAGCTTATCATTTATCTTCGCTAACAAATCATTTATGTAAGCTCGCGAAATCAAGCTGGCTCGCGAGGCTAGGCAACATTGACTCATACCACCAATATGTGTCTTAAAATAAATAAATAAATAAATATTATTTAGAAAGAATAGCTGTGAAATAATTTGCATAGAGGGATGGACCAGGTAGTATGGTCACAATGCGGACACAGTGGACAGATAACCCTGCCTGGGTTGTGGGATCTTGTTTGTGTTCCTGTTTGGCTTGTTTCATGTATAGCCCATAGGACTTCACGGTTTCGTTGATTTTGTTATTTTGTCTAGTGTTTATCCTTTTTAATAAACATGTACGCATACCACGCAGCACCTTGGTCAGACCCGTTCCTCAACGATCGTTAAAGAAGATCCCACCACCAACGGACCAAGCAGCATGCCCAGGAGGAGGAGCAGAGATCATGGACTTGGGGGAAGATAAGAGAGGATCTGGCCAAGCATATGGAGGCCCTGAAAGGGATGAGGGTGGAGAAGGTGAGTGTAGCCGATAAAGGACTCTGGGCGAAGGAGGAGGCCCAGGTAGGAGAGAAACAGCGACTTAAAAGGACGCGGTCACGAAGAAAGCCCGAGAAGCAGCCCCAATAAAAAAATTGGGGGGCACACGGGGTGGTTGGCGGAGCTAGGAAGCGTGTGACCGTGCAGGCTCCGTGTTATGCGGAGCTACGCACTGTGTCGCCAGTGCGCCGGCACAGTCCAGTGCGTCCTGTGCTAGTGCCACGCACGTGCCGTGCGAAAATGGGCATCCAGCCAGGACGGGTTGTACCGGCTCAATGCTCCTGGTCTCCAGTAAGCCTCCTCGGTCCAGCATATCCTGCGCCGGTTCTACGTACTGTGTCGCCAGTGCACGTGCACAGCCCAGTGCGTCCTGTGCTAACGCCACACACGTACTGTGCGGAAGTGGGCATCCAGCCAGGACGGGTTGTGCCAGCTCTACGCTCCAGACCTCCAGTGCACCTCCACAGTCCGGTACGCCCCGTACCTGCTCCTCGCACCAAACCATTGGTGCCTGTCGCCAGCCCGGTACGCCCCGTACCGGCTCCCCGCACCAAACCAGTGGTGCGCGTATCCAGTCCGGTACGGCCCGTGCCAGCTCCTCGCACCAAACCAGTGGTGCCTGTCGCCAGCCCGGTACGCCCCGTACCTGCTCCCCGCACCAAACTAGTGGTGCGCGTATCCAGTCCTGTACGGCCCATGCCAGCTCCTCGCACCAAACCAGTGGTGCGTGTCTCCAGTCCGGCACGACCCATGCCTGCTCCTCGCACCAGACCAGTGGTGCGTGTTCCCAGTCCAGCTCCGGTCAGCGGTTCCACTCCGGAGCCAGAGCAGTCCGCTCCACCGGGGTCAAGTTCAGCTCCGATCAGCGGTTCCACTCCGGAGTCAGAGCAGTCCGCTCCACTGGCGCCACTCCGGAGCCAGAGCAGTCCGCTCCACCGGTGCCCAGTCCAGCTCCGGTCAGCGGCTCCACTCCGGAGCCAGGGCAGTCCGCTCCACCGGGGTCTAGTTCAGCTCCGGTCAGCGGCTCCACTCCAGAGCCAGGGCAGTCCGTTCCACCGATGCCTAGTCCAGCTCCTGTCAGCGGCTCCACTCCGGAGCCAGAGCAGTCCGCTCCACCGGGGTCCAGTTCAGCTCCGGTCAGCGGCTCCACTCCAGGCCCTGACGTCAGCCCCTCTCCAGGGTCGGGGTCTCCCACACCAGGATCCAGACAGGGCTTGGTGCATCGCGGGAGGATTGCCGATCCATGCCCAGACGTCAGCCCCTCTCCAGGTTCAGTGCCTCCCACACCAGGGTCCAGACAGGGCTTGGTGCATTGTGGGAGGAAGGAGAGGGGAAGCATCGCGCCGAGGTCCAGACCAGACCAGGGGTGCAACGGGCAGGCAGAGAGGGAGAGGTCGTCACGCCCGGAGCCGGAGCGGCCTCCGAGGCTGAATGCCCACCCGGACCCTACTCTAATGAGTCAGATTGTTATTGAATCAGAGAGACTGTTATTCTCTGGGTAGTTTGGTCAGGGTGTGAAACTATGTAGTGTTTATCTATGTTTGGTCGGGTGTGGTTCCCAATCAGAGGCAGCTATCGCTCGTTGTCTCTGATTGGGGATCATACTTAGGCAGCCAGTTTTCTTGCCTGGGTTGTGGGACCTTGTTTGTGTTCCTGTTTGGCTTTTTTCGTGTCATAGCCCAAAGGACTTCACGGTTTTGTTGATTTTGTCTATTGTTTATCCTGTTTAATAAACATGTACGCATACCACGCTGCACCTTGGTCTGACCCGTTCCTCAACGATCGTGACAGTCATTTAGCAGACACTCTTATCCAGAGCAACTTATAGTAGTGAGTGCATACATTTTCATAATTTTTTCGTACTGGTCCCCCTTCAGAATCGAACCCACAACCCTGGCGCTGCAAGTGCCATGCTCTACAAACTGAGCTACACGGGACTAGAACTTGTTCATTCATGCATGCATACAGTCTGTAACGCTGAAGTGTTACAGATTCCGCAATAGAAATGTAAAGGTAATTTCTGATTGTGCCGACATATGCAGTGTTTACGTGAATGCAGTCTCCGCTAAAGCGGAAACATTGCCTTTACATTTCAATCACGCTGTAAAGCTGAACTTCCGCGATGCGTATTGAATAGAGCCAAGTCCATTTATTAATAGTTGAGACCTAAGATGATATTATAGGAAAATGGCATCCTGGCACGTTTTTACTAAAAGGTCAAATGTTGCTGTAGCTGACTTTTTTCACAATACATTGCAGTCAATGGGAAAAGATGAGTGTCACAGGGTTGATGTTTTTCTCAGCACATTGCATTCAACGCTTAGCTGCTAGCCATCAAGCTAACGAAGTTGGTACCAGATTTGTTTTGCAATGGAGCCCTCTTTGTCTGGAGAACTAAATGAACGGTTCCAGCGCTGTAGGAGCTGTATCTATTACGCTTTGTTTCGGGACAAACCGGATCACTCGGAGTTCCAATGCATCAATTATTTACTTGCTGAGGGTTATAGGCTTGAGGTGGCTTCCTTGATTACGCAGGTCACCAGCCTACGTAAGAAACTGGGGAAAACTCAGAGTGGAATGTTTACATTTTCTACACCGGTGGCTGGACGGCGTTCGCGCTTGTTGGATGCATCTCCGCCTTGTCGTTTGTCGTTATCCGACTGGCCGGTGTTGCCCGGAACTCCCCCATCTGATACCGCTGTCGAAGGAGTACAGCATGAGGAGAAAGGCAATCAACGATGGTCGCATGTCACGAGCCGTTGAAGCCGAAGACAGCGACTTCCCGCAAAGCAGTCCCAACGAGAGGCCCAGAGCGGATACAAACAACGAATAGTTTCGCCGTCCTGGAGCCGTCCTCGTCCTTCTTGCCAGCCGTGATTTTGGGCAGCTCCATGGTAAGAAATGTGACAATTCCTGGTACAAAAACAATTTCCTATCCCGGAGCTCGAATAACTGACATTACTAAGCTGCTCCCGAATGTACTACATCAGGACATGGAAATCGATTCTATCGTAGTCCATGTGGGTTATGAAGGGCAGCTCTGAACAGTTGAAATTGGATTTTAAAGAGCTGATTGACTCTCTGCTAGACACTAACAAAAAACCTATCATATCTGGCACTGTGCCCTCTCTGAATCATGGCATTGAACGCTTTAGCAGGATTCTTGCTCTTCACAACTGGCTACGTGATTATTGCAGCTCAATGGGTGTAACTTCAAATAAAATAAAATAAAAATAAAATGTCACATGCGCCGAATAGAACAGGTGAAGAACTTACAGTGAAATGCTTACTTACAAGCCCTTAACCAACAATGCAGTTTTAAGAAAGAATACAGAAAAAGAAAAAAGAAAAAGAAAAAAGAAAAAGAAAAAAGATATACAATATAAAATGATACGAAATAAAAGAAACAAATAATTAAAGAGCAGTAAAAATAACAATAGTAAGGCTATATACAGGGGGGTACTGGTACCGAGTCAATGTGCAGGGGCACCGGTTAGTCAAGGTAATTGGGGTGATATATACATGTAGGTAGAGTTATTAAAGTGACTATGCATAGATAATAAACAGAGAGTTGCAGCAGAGTAATAGAAGGGTGGGGGCAATGCAAATAGTCTGGGTAGCCATTTTATTAGATGTTCAGGAGTCTTATGGCTTGGGGTAGAAGCTATTTAGAAGCCTCTTTAACTTTGTTGACAATTTCGATACCTTTTGGGAAACAAAACATGTTTTATAAGGAGGATGGGATCCACCCAAATCATTTGGGTTCCTGCATCCTTCAAAACATTATAAGGCTGCATTGAGACAATGACTTAGCAATGACCCAAGCCCAGCTCAGCTAATCCCTACCATTGTGATGCAGAGTTGTCAAAATGCTTCAGCAAATGTACATTACACCAGAGGCGTCGGTAGACACAATATAAGTAACCTAATTTATGTCCCTCTAACTGCCCTGAATACCTCTGCTGATCCTACAGCTATTGTATGTAGTAATCATGTGCCTAAGAACCAGATTTATACTGTTAGCACTGAGCCAGTGTGCCTGAGGAGGAAGTCCACTGTGTGCAGCTCACCCTGCACTAACATAAAGAACATGAGCACATCTACTGCTGCTAAGCTTCCCAGTAAAGCAATAAAAACAAGTAAGCATCCCAGAAGAAAAGTGCTCAAAATAGCCCACGTTAACATATGTAGCTTAAGAAACAATGTTCATGAAATCTATAATTTGCTAGTAACAGATGGCATTCATATTCTGACAATCTCTGAAAATCACTTATATAATACCTTTGATGATACAGTGGTAGCAATACAAGGTTATAACATTTACAGAAAAGATAGAAATGCCAATGGTGGAGGTGTTGCTGTTTATATTCAGAACCACATTCCTGTGAAGATTAGGGAGGATCTCATGTTAAATACTGTTGAAGTAATATGACTGCAGGTTCATCTGCCTCACCTAAAGCCCATTCTGGTGGAAAGCTGCTATAGACCACCAAGTGCTAACAGTCAGTATCTGGATAACATGTGTGAAATGCTTGATAATGTATGTGATATCAATAGAGAGGTATACTTTCTGGGTGATTAAAATATTGACTGGCTTTCATCAGGCTGCCCACTCAAGAGAAAGCTTCAAACTGTAACCAGTGCCTGCAACCTGGTTCAGGTTATCAGTCAACCTACCAGGGTAGTTACAAACTGTACCGGAATTAAATCAACAACATGTATTGATCATATCTTTACTAATGCTGCAGAGATTTGTTTGAAAGCAGTATCCAAATCCATTTGATGTAGTGATCACAATATAGTAGCTATATCTAGGAAAACCAAAGTTCCAAAGGCCGGGCCTAATATTGTGTATAAGAGGTCATACAATACGTTTTGTAGGGATTCCTATGTTGTTGATGTAAATAATATTTGTTGGTCCGTAGTGTGTAATGAGGAGCAAACAGACACTGCTCTTGACACATTTATGAAATTGCTTATTTCAGTTACTAATAAGCATGCACCCATTAAGAAAATGACTGTAAAAATGGTTAAATCCCAGTGGATTGATGAGGAATTTAAAAAATGAATGGTTGAGAGGGTTGAGGCAAAAGGAATGGCAAATAAGTCTGGTTGCGCAACCGATTGGCAGACGTATTGCAAATTGAGAAATCATGTGACTAAACTGAATAAAAAGAAGAAGAAAAAAACTGTGAAACAAAGATAAATGACATAAATAATGATAGTAAAAAGTATTGGAGCACCTTAAATGACATTTTAGGAAAAAAGGCAAACTCAGCTCCATCATTCATTGAATCAGATTCATCACTAAACCAACTGATATTGCCAACTACTTTAATTTTTTTTCATTGGCAAGATTAGCAAACTTAGGCATAACATGCCAGCAACAATTGCTGACACTACACATCCAAGTATATCTGACCAAATTATGAAAGACAAGCATTGTAATTTTGAATTCCGTAAAGTGAGTGTGGAAGAGGTGAATTTTTTTGTTGTTGTCTATCAACAATAACAAGCCACCAGGGTTTGACAACTTGGATGGAAAATTGCTGAGGATAATAGCGGACGATATTGCTACTCCTATTTGCCATATTTTCAATTTAAGCCTATTAGAATGTGTGTGCGTCCCAGGCTTGGAGGGAAGCAAAAGTAATTCCGCTACCTAAGAAAAGTAAAGCCCCCTTTACTGGCTCGACCAATTAGCCTGTTACCAACCCTTAGTAAACTATTGGAAAAAATGGTGTTTGACCAGATACAATGCTATTTTACAGTAAACAAATTGACAACAAACTTTCAGCACGCTTATAGAGAAGGACATTCAACAAGCACAGCACTTACACAAATGACTGATGATTGGCTGAGAGAAATTGTTAGACTTCAGTGCGGCTTTTGACATTTAATCATAGTCTGCTGCTGGAAAAACGTATGTGTTATGACTTTACTCCACCTGATATATTGTGGATGCAGAGTTACCTGTCTAACAGAACACAAGAGGGTGTTCTTTAATGGAAGCCTCTCCAACATATTCCAGGTAGAATCAGTAATTCCAATCTTTACTAATGAAATGCCACTGGCTTTGAGTAAAGCCAGAGTGTCTATGTACGTGGGACGACTCAAAACTATACATGTCAGCTAGTACAGCGACTGAAACGACTGCAACACTTAACAAAGAGTTGCTGTTAGTTTCAGAGTGGGTGGCAAGGAATAAGTTAGTCATGAATATTTCTAAAACTAAAAGCATTGTATTTGGGACAAATCATTCACTAAACCCTAAATCTCAACTAAATCTTGTAATAAATTATGTGGAAATTGAGCAAGTTGAGGTAACTAAACTACTTGGAGTAACCCTTGATTGTAAACTGGAATGGTCAAAACATATTGATACAACAGTAGCTAAGATGGGGAGAAGTATGTCCATAATAAGCGCTGCTCTACCTTCTTAACAGCACTATCAACAAGACAGGTCCTACAGGCCCTAGTTTTGTCACACCTGGGCTACTATTCAGTCGTGTGGTCAGGTGCCACAAAAAAAGGACTTGGCTCAGAACAGGGCTGCACGGCTGGCCCTTGAATGTACACAGACAGCTAATATTAATAATATGTATGTCAAGCTCAAAGTGGAGGAGAGATTAACTTCATCACTGCTTGTGTTTATGAGAGGTATTGACATGTTGAATGCACCGAGCTGTCTGTTTGAGCTGCTGGTGCACAGCTCGGTCACCCATGCATACCCCACAAGACATGCCACCAGAGGTCTCTTCACAGTCCCCAAGTCCAGAACAGACTATGGGAGTCGAAACAGTACTACATAGAGACATGAACTCTATTCCACATCAAGTAACTCTATTCCACATCCAGGCTCTGTCGCAGCCGGCCGAGACCGGGAGACTCATGGGCGGCGCACAATTGGCCCAGCGTTGTCCAGGGTAGGGGAGGGAATGGCCGGCAGGGATGTAGCTCAGTTGATAGAGCATGGCGTTTGCAACGCCAGGGTTGTGGGTTCGATTCCCACGGGGGGCCAGTATAAAAAAAAAAAAATGTATTCACTAACTGTAAGTCGCTCTGGATAAGAGCGTCTGCTAAATGACAAAAAATAAAAAAAAAAAAAAATAAAAAGTAACTGATGCAAGTAGTAAAATTAGACTTAAAAAACAGATAAAAAAACACCTTATGGAGACAGTGAAGCATCACAAACATAGGTGCAGACACATGCATACACACACACGATAACATACGCACTATACACACACGTACACATGGATTTTGTACTGTAGATATGTGGTAGTGGTGGAGTAGGGGCCTGAGGGCACACAGTGTGGTGTGAATGTATTGTAATGTTTTTAAATTTTATGAACTGCCTTAATTTTGCTGGATCCCAGGAAGAGTAGCTGCTGCCTTGGCAGAAGCTAATGGGGATCCATAATAAATACACATACAAATACAAATGGGAAAAGATGAGTGTCACAGGGTTGATGTTTTTCTCAATACATTGCAGTCAACGAGAAAAGATGAGTTTCACAGGGTTTACGTTTTTCTCAGTACGCAACATCATCCTGGCACATTTTTGCAAAAAGGTAAAATGTCACAGTAGCTGATGTTTTTCTCAATACATTGCAGTCAATGGGAAAAGATGAGTGCCACAGGGTTGACGTTTTTCTCAATACATTGACACAGTTTAACATACAGTTGCGGTCTAATATATTGGTATCCTTGCACTTTTCTTAAATCATTTCCTATTTCTTCTAAAATAAATAGATTTAGGATTTTCAACATTGTAGAACAATTTTTTTGGGTAAACTTAAGTTTACAATTTAAATTGAGAAAATAAAAAACTCATGGCATTGAAAAAAAAAGGCACCCCAGAGCTAGTATTTGGTTGCACAGCCTTTGGACAAGGTAACTGCAGACAAACACTTCTTCTAGCCATCAATCAGCTTGCTGCATCTTTCTACTGGCAATTTGGCCCACTCTTCAGCTGCAAACTGCTCCAATTATTCAATGTTTGAGTGGTGCCTTCCAAAGACTTCTGTTTTAAGATCTGCCATAGGTTTTTGATGGGATTCAGATCTGGACTCATCGCTGTCCAGTGGCGGTCAGTGCCGTTTAAGATTAGGGAGGACACATTTATTTTTCTAGGAGCATGGGCTTATTTTTTATTACAGCATATTGGATGACTGTCATTCTTATTCCATTCCCCTAGCTCAATGTCACATCGATAGATTTAGGCTACTATACTGAACCACAATATAAATGCAACATGTAAAGTGTTGGTCCCATTTTTCATGAGCTGAAATAAAAGATTCTAGAAATGTTTCATACGCACAAAAAGCTTATTTCTCTCAAATTATGTGCTCAAATATGTTTACATCCCTGTCAGTGAGAATTTCTCCTTTGCCCAGATAATCCATCCACCTGACAGGTGTGGCATATCAAGAATCTGATTAAACAGCATGATCATTACACAGGTGCACCTTGTGCTGGGGACAATAAAAGGCCACTCTACAATGTGCAGTTTTGTCACGAAACACAATGCCACAGATGTCTCAAGCTTTGAGGGAGCATGCAATTAGAGAATTTGGAGGTATATCCAACCGGCCTCACAACCGCAGATCACGTGTAACCACGCCAGCCCAGGACCTCCACATCCGGCTTCTTCACCTGCAGGATCATCTGAGGAGGGGGACAGGGGTTCTGAGGAGTATTTCTGTATTTAATATAGCCCTTTTGTGGGGAAAAACACATTCTGATTGGGCCTGACTCCTCAGTGGGTGGACCTGGCTCCCAAGCGGGTGGAACTATGCTCTCCCAGGCCCACCCATGGATGCGCCCCTGACCAGTAATGTCTCCCGAGTGGCGCAGTGGTCTAAGGCACTGCATCGCAGCCTGGTTCGAATCCAGGCTCTGTCGTAGCCGGCCGTGACCGGGAGACCCATAGGGCGGTGCACAATTGGCCCAGCGTCGTCCAGGGTAGGGGAGGGAATGGCCGCCAGGGATGTAGCTCAGTTGGTAGAGCATGGCGTTTGCAACGCCAGGGTTGTGGGTTCGATTCCCACGGGGGGCCAGTATGAGAAATAAAAAATTATGTATGCACTCTCTAACTGTAAGTCGCTCTGGATAAGAGCATCTGCTAAATGACTTAAATGTAATGTGAAATCCATAGATTAGGGCCTAATGAATTTATTTCAATTGACTGATTTCCTTCGATGAACTGTAGCTCAGTAAAATCGTAAAGCATGTTGCATTTACATTTTGGTTCAGTATTTAGTTGCAAAAGCAACTAAAAAAATAGTTTATATTGGACATCCCCGTTTCGTTCCGTTTAAGAAACATTTTGTAACAGAATTGGCAGAATGATCCACCCCTAATCACCGGCAGACACAGTTCACTTTCATAGCAGCCATACAAACAACATTATCTCCTCCTCTCACATGTTCCCTTTGCTTGTGGACTTCAGTGCACAACACAACAGCTCTCTGAGACCAGGGGATAAAACCTCTCCAAACCAAACCTTCATACCATAACCGCTACACACATTTGACATAGTTGTCCCCATATTAGCTAATGTCATAGTCAATATAGCTACTAGAACTAACATGTTAGTAAACCCACAATCCAATCCATGTGTACTGTCACACAGTAGTGTACAGCAAGCAGTTTAGCAGTTACACCGGTGGGCCCCGCTGGCAATAAATTAATAAAACCGAAAGCTTACCTTGAATTGGAAGCGTTGGAGTGTTGGATAGCCTTAGCCAGATAGCTAACATAAATGCAATTCCTCTCTGTTTGAGTCAGGTTGTTGAGTAGTCTAAATTAGCCGCATTAGCTAGCGTAAGTGAAAGTGAACCTGAAAAAATAAATACAAGAAATATCTCTTTCTCGCTCTGCCTCTGCTGGTTCTCCTTAATTTTTGAAGAAATGTATTTGTTCAAAACTGTTCAACTATTGTCTTTCTCTCTCTTTGTGTCAATGACTCACCACATTTTATGGACCGCAGTCCTAGCTAGCTGTAGCTTATGCTTTCAGTACTGGATTCATTCTCTGATCCTTTGATTGGAGGGACAACATGTCAGTTCATACTGCAAGAGCTTTGATAGGTTGGAGGACGTCCTCCGGAAATTACTGTGTAAGTCTATGGAAGGGGGTGAGAACTATGAACCTCCTAGGTTTTGTATTGAAGTCAATGCACACAGAGGAGGACGGAAAATAGCTGTCCTCCGGCTACACCATGGTTCTACCCTACAGAGTGCTGTTTAGTCTACTGTAGACCTTCATTGCAAAACAGTATGTTTTAATGTTATTTGGTGACATATTAATATTTTTAGTATACGTTTATCTAAAAAATATAACTTTTTAAATGATTCACTATTTTTATTTTTATGAAATTCACTGAGTAGGATGGTCCTCCTCTTCCTCCTCTGAGACACCTCCACTGTCGCTGGTCACTCCAGAACAGTCCAGTGTTTCTTGAACCATTCTTGAGTGCTTTTTGATGTGTGTTCGGGGTTGTTGTCCTGCTGGAAAACCAACAACTTTAACGGAGACCCAGTTTTGGGACACTGGGTTGAACATTGCACTCCGAAACACCTTGATAAGCTACTGATTTCATGATGTCTTGCACATGTTCAAGGCCCCGAGTACTAGAGGCAGAAAAGCTACCCCACAGCGTTATCGAAGCTCCCCCATGTTTGATTGTAAGGAGGGTTTTCTCTGAATGCTTGACCTACGACCAAATGAAGTATTCAAAGAAAAGAACACCCTCCCTACAATGCTGTAGGGTTGCTGTAGGGTTGCTTTGCTGCCTCTGGTAGTGGGGGCCTTGAACATGTACAAGGAATTATGAAATCAGCAGAAGTTGTGAATTATTTAAGAAAAGTGCATGGGTAGAGCTGGGTGATATGGACACAAATCCATATCATGATAAATTACCTGAATTGATGCAATAACGATAAATAGAACAATACGTTTATAACATTAATGTGCTCTACCGTTTGTTTTTATTATCCTTTAATTAAACTACTACTACTAGTTTGATGGTTGTAGCCATCAATTGTCCCATTAACGAACACCCATATTAGCAAACGTATTCCATTTCAAACTTCACATTTCTCTAGTATAGGCTACTTATCGTAATGAACAATATCAGCAAAATGTCTGCGATAAGTGATCCGTATGGTTGGTGGTGATAATTTTTGGTTTATCGTCCCAGCTCAATTCATGGGTGCCAATATATTAGACCGCAACTGCTGCCATGCTGTGCTGCCAATGCCAATACTGTATTCTAAGCACATCCCCTCTCCAGTCTCTATCACCATACACCCTGGGCCTGAGGGATGAGTCCTGTGTATTAGAGTAGAACACAGTGTCTCTCTCTCAAGGGCAGACTATTAGCTTCAGGGTATTGCCATGGTATTGCAAGGGACAATGATGCAATGTTGGTTCCCAGAAGATTTGGGTTTCAAAGATGTGCTCCACGGGTACTGTATGAAAATCAATGAGAAATCCAAACATGCTGTTAGTGTGTGTGTGTGTGTGTGCGTGTGCAGATGTGTGTGTGTGTGCGTGTGTGAGCGTGAGCGTATGTGTTTGTGTATGTGCGTTCATCCGTATGAGCTTGCGTTCTGTGTATGTGAGCGTATGTTTGTCTGTGCATTTGTGCGTCAGTCGGTTTTTGAAAGAGTTTGTGTGAGAGATAAATAATTATTCATAGCACGTAGCAACATAACTATGGATTTAGCTCAGAGTCAGAGTGAACTGTTGGGCACTCTAGAATTCTGCATGCAAGAGGGATATACAGTATTTTATGCATTTAAAAACCTAAGTCTAACTACTCTACAGCAGTGGCAAGCTCTAACAAGATAATAGGAGTATTACCTGGATAATCTAATAACCTTTCTGATATACTGTATCTCAAATAAAATAAAATGTTATTTGTCACATGCTTTGTAAACAACAGTCGTACACTAACAGTGAAATGCTTACTTATGAGTCCTTTTCCAACAATGCCGAGTTAAAGATAAAAAATACAATAAAACATTTGAAATATTGACACGATGAATAAATACACAGTGAATAACGAATAACAATAATGAGTAAAAATAACATGGTGGTATTTCTTATATCAACAGCATTTCTGCTGGGTGGTTCAGAAAAGTACATGTTGAATGTGTTTTTCCATTCTGGAATCACAGCTTCATGAGATGGAGCTGCTTAACTAATTTACTCCATCCAATTTTTTTTTTACTGCATTTGTTGTATCAATATTGTGTTACAGTGCAGTTTAACACATTTGTGTTTCAGCAACACAAACAAAACTGGTAAAGGTGTTATGACTCATAAAGGCGCAGTGACGTGCGGTGAAGTGGGCACTATCTATTATCAAAGCCAGATTTACTCACAAATAAACCCTGATGCAGCCCAAGTTCACCATACAACATATAGCTCCAACAACCAGAGTGACATACACTTCCCTACTTGCATTATGTATTTTAGACAGTGAAGCCAACATTTTTGATTTGAGATCAAATGTTTCATATGAGGCGACAGTACCTTTTATTTGAGGGTACACTTTTAGAAGTAAAGGAGCCTGTAATAACCTTTTGGGGGCAAGAATGTTTTGCCACACAGGGAGAACCTTTCCAGTTCTGAAAAGGGCCTTCGAGAACACCTGTGTAAAGATACAAACTGAAACCTTTTTGAAGATTGAGGCATGGCTTATTGGAGGCGTGGCTTTCAAATAGTTATTTTGGCCACTCGTTGAGTAAATGTCATTTATGTTCATCATGTTAAGTTTGTACATACATTTATTACATATAGTAATTATAGTACTAAAGTGGTAACTATTCCAACTTCAGGATTTGCTCTTGAGGAACTTATACACCTCTGTAAGCCTCATTGAAGCTAAAAAAACTGTCAATGTTCAACCTTAACATGTGATGGTAATACAACAGAACAGATGAACAGGAATGACATTTACTCCCACGGGTGACCAAAAAATATATATCTGAAAGCCACGTCCCTATTAAACAACGCTTCCAGTCCAGGGTTCCTCCAGGAACCCTTTGCAACATTGAAACATGAAAGGTTGCTCCAAAAACAATGAAGATCTGTGAAGATATTTGGATTTCTACTAATTATCTTTGAAAGACAGGTTCCTGAAAAAGGGTTCTACCTAGCACCAAAAAGGGTTCCCCTATGGGGACAAACCAAAGAATCCTATATGGTTCTACTTAGCACCTTTTGTACAAGGTGCCAAAATCGCTCCACATGGATGCTGGCCCATGTTGACTCCAATGCTTTCCACAGTTGTGTCAAGTTGGCTGGATGTCCTTTGGGTGGGGGACCAGTCTTGATATACACGTGAAACTGTTCAGCGTGAAAAACCCATCAGCGTTGCAATTCTTGACACACTCAAGCTGGTGCGCCTGGCACCTTCTTCTTTAACCTGTCTCCTCCCCTTCATTTACACTGATTGAAGTGGATTTAACAAGTGACATCAATAGCTTTCACCTTTCACCTGGATGTCATGGAAAGAGCAAGTGTTCTTAATGTTTTGTATACTCTGTGTATATAAACACACAACACAACAAGTGGTTGTAAAGGTGTGTTTAAACTCAAACTCTCTCACACAGGCAACACATTGTGTTGATAAAGCAGTTTGATCAATGAAGAACACACACACACACAGGATGCACTCACTCAGTGTATCTAGCTAATAAGACATAGTAAAAGCATTATAAGCTACTTATACATACTTATAAACTACAATTTAGTGGCTAATATGTGTACCTTAATATAAAGTGCTACTATAACTTAAAATAAACAAAAAAGAATGGAAAATGTACATTTGTATATAACAGCTATTTTGATGATAATCACTGCCTACACTGCCTACCCTGACCAAACTTCACTGTAAAGGTGTTATGCATACCCCCCTATAGTAAAGTATTACCATGTTTTCTTGATTGCACCCAGCCTCATTGTGGTGGTGGAACAAATTCACAGAAATTCCACACAACATTCAAATGGAGACAGATTGATTTCACTTCACCATCAACCCTAGAGGTTTTGCTGTACAGTATATGACTATTATATTCACGATCAAGCAAAACTAAACTTCATAAAGGTTATAATTATAGTGATTGCTGATATTATAAGTTTGAGTTCATTGTTAAATCAATAGAAACCTTGGGAAATTGTTTTTTCAAGGCTTTCCAACTTTTTAGAACAAAACACAACAGTATCAAGTCGAGCTGAGAACTCTCTTTACCTCCATGACAAAGTGATACATTATCAACTTGTCTGCCTGTTGGTCAATACACAGCAAAATCAGAAGTGTTCAACTAACTCGCTTTAGTGTTAATTTTAACACTTCTGCAGTGTGTATATGCATCCACTCTCAACAGAGTGAATTTCAGTGTTTAAATGTAAACATTTAGACAGTGTTTCTGTAAACCTATACAGAGTAGAAAATGAGCACTGGCTGTGTGAAATTCACAATACACTGGAGTGAAATATTAAGGATTTCACTGTACCCTGGAGTAAACTAATAGGCATTTCACTCTACACTGGAGTGAAATATAATGAAACGGTGTATGGTGTAAAGCCTAATTTGCATATTTCCCAGTAAGCCATTATTCTTTTTGAATTGTAGAGTTACCACCCATGACTGTATTTGTTAGTGACACAGACATGGGTATTTTAAAGGCCTGTTGCTTTCATCAAATGAGTTCCTAGGTGAATGTTATCATTAAAATGAAACTATGACAATATACATTACATATATCATAATGCCTTACTTCGATGGCCTAGTTTTTCCCTAACGCTGGTATTAGGAAACTTCTGGTTTACAGGCCACATCAGAACTGCAAGTCACATTATGCTGACTTGCAAAGTGATGTGTAATTCCTGTTGGAATCCAGACAGAGTTAGGATATCCAATAGTTGACATTTTTATTCACCAGCAACCCGCATTCAGAATGAGCCAACAGTTAAGTCATCTACTTTATGAAATTTAAGCCTGATGCGCTAGCATCGGTGAATTTAACTTAAATTGCACTGCTTTCCTGTAGCCTGTTTACAGCGCGCAGCGGAGGGGAAAGAGTACAGACACATGCCACAGTCCTAGCTAGGCTACTAAAATGTTGCATTCTGGCTTCGGTTTTTAAAGCTTGACAATGAATAACCTTTTTCACCCCGGACGCTTTATCTGGACATGGTTCTACAGGACATCCACCAGCTGAAGCTAAGTAGTAACATTAACACTATGCCATCTAATTGCAGTCGCTGTACTCATAATATACAGGATAACTATCACCTTATGGTGAGGATAGCCGTGCTGCAAGCACAGCTTCAGACGCAATCGTTAGGCAAGGACAATGTCAGTGTAGGAAAGGATGAATAAGTACCTATTGTAGTATAAATCCCCACGCACAGTCCCCGCAGCCGGACACATTTCTCAAGGCTTCTGGAAAGAAATGCAGTTGGCATGCTCAACCGGTGCCGCTCATTCAGCCGACAGAAACTTTCAACCAGTTCTCCCCATTAAGCAAGAGTCGGAGTCAGAGGCCGAGCCTTCTCAGGTCTCTCCTCCACCCGTTAAGGGGTCTGAGCCAACGAAGCCTCCCACCATTAGCTCGGACAAATTGAAAACCCTAGTCATTGGCGACTCCATTACCCGCAATATTAGACTTAAAAAGAATCATCCAGCGATCATACACTGTTTACCAGGGGGCAGGGCTACCGACGTAAAGGCTAATCTGAAGATGGTGCTGGCCAAGGCAAAAACTGGCGAGTGTAGAGAGTATAGGGATATTGTTATCCACGTCGGCACCAACGATGTTAGGATGAAACAGTCAGAGGCCACCAAGAGCAACATAGCTTCAGCGTGTAAATTAGCTAGAAAGATGTGTCGAGTAATTGTCTCTGGCCCCCTCCCAGTTAGGGCGAGTGATGAGCTCTACAGCATAGTCTCACAACTCAATCGCTGGTTGAAAACTGTTTTCTGCCCCTCCCAAAAGATAGAATTTGTAGATAATTGGCCCTCTTTCTGGGACTCACCCTCAAACAGGACCAAGCCTGGCCTGCTGAGGAGTGACGGACTCCATCCTAGCTGGAGGGGTGGCTCTCATCTCATCTACCAACATAGACAGGGCTCTAACTCCTCTAGCTCCACATTGAGATAGGGTGCAGGTCAGGCAGCAGGCTGTTAGCCAGCCTGACAGCTTAGTGGAGTCTGCCACGAGCACAGTGAGTGTAGTCAGCTCAGCTATCCCCAATGAGACCGTGTCTAAAGACCTCCTCCATTCCTGTCATTATTGAAAGATATTGTGATATCTCACATCTCAAAATAGGGCTACTTAATGTTAGATCCCTCACTTCCAAGGCAGTTATGGTCAATTAACTAATCACTGATCATAATCTTGATGTGATTGGCCTGACTGAAATATGGCTAAAGCCTGATGAATTTACTGTGTTAAATGAGGCCTCTCCTCCAGGTTACACTAGTGACCATATACCCAGCGCATCCCGCAAAGGCGGAGGTGTTGCTAACATTTACAATAGCAAATGTCAATTTCCCCCCCCAAAAATGACTGCATTTTCGTCTTTTGAGCTTCCAGTCATGAAATCTATGCAGCCTACTCAATCACTTTTTATAGCTACTGTTTACAGGCCTCCTGGGCCGTATATGTCACGATCGTCAGAGAGAGACCAAGGCGCAGCGTGATAAGCGTACATACTTTATTTGTACTGAACACGACACAAAACAATAAACAACGATGCGTGACGTCCTGAAGTTATACACAACACAAACCTTAACGGAACAAAATCCCACAAACCCGAATGAAAAACAGACAGTTTAAATATGGCTCCCAATCAGAGACAACCAACGAACAGCTGACACTCGTTGCCTCTGATTGGGAGTCACTAAGGCAAACATAGAAAACAACAAACCAGAACCCCCAACATAGAAACACACCACATAGAACAAACACACCCTGGCTCAACAACTAGAGTCCCATAGCCAGGGTGTGACAGTACCCCTCGAAAGGTCGCGGACTGCGACCACGCGCCTCAAAAAGAGCAAAACAGGGGAGGGCTGGGTGGGCATACCTCCTCGGCGGCGGTTCTGGCTCCGGGCTTGACCCCCACTCCTTCTCTAACCCCCCAAAGTACCCCTGGTCCGGTCTGGCCCTGCTGGCCGGAGCTGGACTGAACACTGGTGGAGCGGATTGCTCTATCTCTGACGTGAAGCCTCTGACCGGTGCCGGACCAGCCACCGGTGGAACAGGCACGGGCCGTGCCGGACTGACGACGCACACCACTGGCTTGGTGTGGGGAGCAGGAGCGGGCCGAGCCGGGCTGTCGAAGCACACCCCTGACTTGGTGCGGGGAACAGGCACGGGCCGTGCCGGACTGACGACGCACACCACTGGCTTGGTGTGGGGAGCAGGAGCGGGCCGAGCCGGGTGTCGAAGCGCACCCCTGACTTGGTGCGCGGGAGCAGGAACGGGCCGAGCCGGGCTGACGAAACGCACCACTGACTTGGTGCGGGGAGCAGGAATGGGCCGGACCGGGTGACGACGCCGCACCACTGACTTGGTGCGGGGAGCAGGAATGGGCCGGACCGGGCTGACGACGCGCACCACTGACTTGGTGCGAGTGGCAGGAACAGGCCGGACCGTACTGGGAACACACACCACTGGCCCTACGTGGGGATCAGGAACAGGCCGGACCGGACTGGCAACACACGCCAGTACCTCTCGCCGTGCCTCTACAACCTCCTTCCCCCTGGTGACCAGTGACTCCCGTAACCTGGCGTCCTCCTCTGCCAATCCGCTGGGCCGCTCTGCCGCGGTCTCCTGCTGGCCCGTCGTCCACGGCGTTAGCCCCCCCCTAAAAAATTTCTGGGCGTCTCCCCTACCCGTGGACCAGGTCTCCATGTCCCTCGCCAGCCTTTCGCCCTTCTGCCACAAGGTCAAGCCCTTCTCTTCCTCACTCGGCTTGACCCAGTCGAGGAGGCGAAGGAGATCTTTTAGGGATCTCCCTGGCGATGGCTCCTGGACACGCTGCTTGGTCACATCTTGGTGGGATTTTCTGTCACGATCGTCAGAGAGAGACCAAGGCGCAGCGTGATAAGCGTACATACTTTATTTGTACTGAACACGACACAAAACAATAAACAACGATGCGTGACGTCCTGAAGTTATACACAACACAAACCTTAACGGAACAAAATCCCACAAACCCGAATGAAAAACAGACTTTTAAATATGGCTCCCAATCAGAGACAACCAACGAACAGCTGACACTCGTTGCCTCTGATTGGGAGTCACTAAGGCAAACATAGAAAACAACAAACCAGAACCCCCAACATAGAAACACACCACATAGAACAAACACACCCTGGCTCAACAACTAGAGTCCCATAGCCAGGGTGTGACAGTATACAGAGTTCCTCACTGAGTTCCCTGAATTCCTATCGGACCTTGTAGTCCTGGCAGATAATATTCCACAGACCCACTCCAAAAGGCTTTCGGAGCCATCATCGACTCAGTGGGTTTTGTCCAACATGTCTCCGGACCTACTCATTGCCACAGTCATACCCTGGATCTAGCTTTGTCCCGTGGAATAAATATTGTGGATCAAAATGTTTTTGACTATCGGACCACCATCTTATTACGTTTGCAATCGCAACAAGTTATCTGCTCAGACCCCAACCAAGGACCATCACAAGCCATGCTATAAATCCTCGGACAACCCAAAGATTCCTAGAGGCCCTTCCAGAGTCCTTCCACCTGCTCAAGGATGTCGGAGTACAAAAATCAGTTAACGACCTAACTGAAAATCTAAATGCTACCTTGCGTAATACCCTAGATGCACCCCTAAAAACAAAATAAATGGTCACAAGAAACTAGCTTTCTGGTATACAGAAAATACCCGAGCCCTGAAGCAAGCCTCCAGAAAACTGGAACGGAAATGAAGTTCCACCAAACTGGAAGTCTTCCTACTAGCTTGTAAAGAAAGTACAGAGCAATACTGAAGAGCCCTCACTGCTGCGCGATCATCCTATTTTTCCAACCTAATTGAGGAGAATAAGAACAATCCAACATTTATATTTGATACTGTCGCAAAGCTAACTAAAAACCAGCATTCCCCAAGAGAGGATGCCTTTCACTTCAGCAGTGATGAATTCATGAACTTCTTCGACGAAAAGATAATGATCATTAGAAAGCAAATTACGGACTCCTCTTTGAATCTGCGTATTTCTCCAAAGCTCAGCTGTCCTGAATCTGCACAAAACTGCCAGGACCTAGGATCAATGGAGACATTCAAGTTTTTTAATCCTATATCTCTTGACACATTCATGAAAATAGTCATGGCCTCTAAACCTTCAAGCTGCATACTGGACCCTATTCCAACTAAACTACTGAAAGAGCTACTTCCTGTGCTTGGCCCTCCTATATTGAACATAATACATGGCTCCCTATCCACTGGATGTGTACCAAACTCACTAAAAGTGGCAATAATAAAGCCTCTCTTGATAAAGCCAAACCTTGACCCAGAAAATGTAAAAAACTATTTGGCCTATATCGAATCTCCCATTCCTCTCAACATTTTTTGAAAAAGCTGTTGTGCAGCAACTCACTGCATTCCTGAAGACAAAAAATGTACACGAAACGCTTCAGTCTGGTTTAAGACCCCATCACAGCACTGAGACCGTACTCGTGAAGGTGGTAAATTACCTTTTAATGGCGTCAGACCAAGGCTCTGCATCTGTCTTCGTGCTCCTAGACCTTAGTGCTGCTTTTGACACCATCGATCACCACATTCTTTTGGAGAGATTGGAAACCTTAATTGGTCTACACGGACAAGTTCTTGCCTGGTTTAGATCTTATCTGTCGGAAAGATATCTGTTCGTCTCTGCGGATGGTTTGTCCTTTGACAAATCAATTGTTTGTCTCGGTGTTCCTCAAGGTTCCGTTTTAGGACCACTATTGTTTTCACTATATATTTTACCTCTTGGTGATGTCATTCAAAAACTCAATGTTAACTTTCATTGCTATGCGGACGACACACAGCTCTACATTTCGATTAAACATGGTGAAGCCCCAAAATTGCATACCCTGGAAGCATGTGTTTCAGACATAAGGAAGTGGATGGCGGCAAATGTTTTACTTTTAAACTCTGACAGAACAGAGATGCTAGTTCTAGGTCCCAAGAAACAAATAGATCTTCTGTTGGATCTGACAAATAATCTTGATGGTTGTACAGTACAGTCATCTAAAAGAAAAGTTAATGATCTGTCTTTTGACGAACATATCAAGAATATTTCAAGGACAGCTTTTTTCCATCTTCGCAACATTGCAAAAAGCAGGAACTTTTTGTCCAAAAATGATGCAGAAAAGCTAATCCATGCTTTGTCACTTCTAGATTAGACTACTGCAATGCTCTACTCTCCGGCTACCTGGAAAAAACACTAAATAAACTTCAGTTAGCGCTACACACGGCTGCTAGAATCTTGCATAGAACCCAAAAATGTGATTATATTACTCCAGTGTTAGCCTCTCTACACTGGCTTCCTGTTAAGGCTAGGGCTAATTTCAAGGTTTTACTGCTAACCTACAAAGCATTACATGGGCTTGCTCCTACGTATCTCTCCGATTTGGTCCTGCCGTACATACCTACACGTACGCTACGGTCACAAGACGCAGGCCTCCTTATTGTCCCTAGAATTTCTAAGCAAACAGCTGGAGGCAGGGCTTTCTCCTATAGAGCTACATTTTTATTGAATGGTCTGCCTATCCATGTGAGAGACGCAGACTCGGTCTCGACCTTTAAGTCTTTACTGAAGACTCCTCTCTTCAGTAGGTCCTATGATTGAGTGTAGTCTGGCCCAGGGGTGTGAATGTGAACGGAAAGGCACTGGAGCGACAAACCACCCTTGTTGTCTCTGCCTGGCCGGTTCCTGTCTCTCCATTGGATTTCTCTGCCTCTGACCTTAATACGGGGGCTGAGGCACTGGCTTACTGGTGCTTTCCATGCCGTCCCTAGGAGGGGTTCATCACTTGAGTGGGTTGAGTGCTGACGTGATCTTCCTGTCCGGTTTGTCGCCCCCTCGGGCTCGTACAGTGGAGGAGATCTTTGTGGGCTATACTCAGCCTTGTCTCAGGGTAGTAAGTTGGTGGCCCTGTCTGGGGGTATCGGCGGACAGGGCCACAGTGTCTCCCAACCACCCCTGTCTCAGCCTCCAGTATCTATGCTGCAATAGTCTATGTGCCGGGGGGCTGGGGTCAGTCTGTTATATGTAATTCTCTCTCTCTTCCTCTCTCCCTCCCATCCCGGAGTACCTGAGCCATAGGACCATGCCTCAGGACTACCTGGCCTGATGACTCCTTGCTGTCCCCAGTCCACCTGGTCGTGCTGCTGCTCCAGTTTCCACTCTTCTGCCTGCGGCTATGGAACCCTGACCTGTTCACCGGATGTGCTACCTTGTCCCAGACCTGCTGTTTTCAACTCTCTCTCTCTACCACACCTGCTATTTCAACCTGCCCAGCTTTGAAAGGCCAAGTGGCATTTACTGCTGATGTACTGACCTGTTGCAACCTCTACAACCACTGTGATTATTATTTGACCCTGCAGGTCATCTATGAACGTTTGAACATCTTGGAGAAGTCTGGCTTTAATGGCCATGTACTGTTATAATCTTCACCCGGCACAGCTAGAAGGGGACTGTCCACCCCTCAGAACCTGGTTCCTCTCTAGGTTTCTTCCTAGCTTTCTACCTTTCTAGGGAGTTTTTCCTAGCCACCGTGTTTCTACATCTGCATTGCTTGCTGTTTGGGGTTTTAGGCTGGGTTTCTGTATAGCACTTTGTGACATCGGCTGATGGACATTATAAAGGGCTAAACAAATAGGCTACGTCTGGTAGCAAATTCATTGTGTTTTTTCAGTATGTCCCATGCGCTGCTTTTTGTTGGCTACAGCTAGAGATGCTGCAAGTGTCATTTCATCAGCTAGCAAGAAATGTGTATCGCTTTGCTAGGTAGCTGAACAGTTAGCATATCTCTTAGTTGTCAATCAAATGTATTTGGCATCGATCAAATGGGCGGGCAGGCAGGCAAGTTCCCATTCAGTTGTCAAAATGTGGGTTGGGTAAAGCATGCAGTGGCAGGCAAGCTGCAGAAGGACGAGCATGCTACTATTCCTCATCGTTTATCAGTGCAATTTTGGCGGCCAACTAATTAACTCAGCAAAAAAAGAAACGTCCCTTAAACATGCACCTGTGGAACGGTCGTTAAGACACTTACAGCTTACAGACGGTAGGCAATTAAGGTCACAGTTAGGACACTAAAGAGGCCTTTCTACTGACTCTGAAAAACACCAAAAGGAAGATGCCCAGGGTCCCTGCTCATCTGCATGAATGTCCCTTAGGCATGCTGCAAGGAGGCATGAGGACTGCAGATGTGGCCAGGGCAATAAATTGCAATGTCCGTACTGTGAGACGCCTAAGACAGCACTACAGGGAGACAGGTTGGACAGCTGATCATCCTCGCAGTGGCAGACCACTTGTAACAACACCTGCACAGGATCGGTACATCCGAACATCACACATGCGGGACAGGTACAGGATGGCAACAACAACAGCCCGAGTTACACCAGGAACGCACAATCCCTCCATCAGTGCTCAGACTGTCCGCAATAGGCTGAGAGAGGCTGGACTGAGGGCTTGTAGGCCTGTTGTAAGGCAGGTCCTCACCAGACATTACCGGCAACAACGTTGCCTATGGGCACAAACCCACCAACGCTGGACCAGACAGACAAAAGTGCTCTTCACTGACGAGTCGCAGTTTTGTCTCACCAGAGGTGATGGTCGGATTCGCGTTTATCGTTGAAGGAATGAGTGTTACACCGAGGCCTGTACTCTGGAGCGGGATCGATTTGGAGGTGGAGGGTCCATCATGGTCTGGGGCAGTGTGTCACAGCATCATCGGACTGAGCTTGTTGTCATTGCAGGCAATGTCAACGCTGTGCGTTACAGGGAAGACATCCTCCTCCCTCATGTGGTACCCTTCCTGCAGGCTCATGCTGACATGACCCTCCAGCATGACAATGCCACCAGCCATACCGCTCATTCTGTGCGGGATTTCCTGCAAGACAGGAATGTCAGTGTTCTGCAATAGCCAGCGAAGAGCCCGGATCTCAATCCCATTGAGCACGTCTGGGACCTGTTAGATCGAAGGGTGAGGAAATGTCCGGGAACTTGCAGGTGCCTTGGTGGAAGAGTGGGGTAACATCTCACAGCAAGAACTGGCAGGCAAATCTGGTGCAGTCCATGAGGAGGAGATGCACTTCAGTACTTAATGCAGCTGGTGGCCACACCAGATACTGACTGTTACTTTTGATTTTGACCCCCCCTTTGTTCAGGGACACATTGTTAAATTTATGTTAGTCACATGTCTGTTGAACTTGTTCAGTTTATGTCTCAGTGGTTGAATCTTGTTATGTTCAAACAAGTATTTACACATGTTAAGTTTGCTGAAAATAAATGCAGTTGACGGTGAGAGGATGTTTCTTTCTTTGCTGAGTTTAGTTGTTTGAGAGGGTTTATGTAATGTTTTCTCGTTAGATTTTTGCTCATCTCGCTCTGGCTAGCATTAGTTATTGGTCTTGTTGTTGTTGATGTGCATTTGCAACTTAGGGTGAAAGAGCCTACCTTTTCATAGTTGTTTGATCAATAGGATTGTGAAGTTCCCAAATGTAAGAGGACTCCCGTGGTATTTACATATTTGCAGAAATCCATTCAGGAGTATTTTGTGGCTTTTGGCGAATGCGTTATAATGATCTAAAGTTGCGCTGTTGCTACTGCCTGTAAACACACAGTCCAGTTCAAAGTGAATGATGGCAGGCCCGTGTGGCAAATAGCTTATTTGCATATACAGTGGGGGAAAAAAAAGTATTTAGTCAGCCACCAATTGTGCAAGTTCTCCCACTTAAAAATATGAGAGAGGCCTGTAATTTTCATCATAGGTACACGTCAACTATGACAGACAAATTGAGATTTTTTTCTCCAGAAAATCACATTGTAGGATTTTTAATGAATTTATTTGCAAATTATGATGGAAAATAAGTATTTGGTCAATAACAAAAGTTTCTCAATACTTTGTTATATACCCTTTGTTGGCAATGACACAGGTCAAACGTTTTCTGTAAGTCTTCACAAGGTTTTCACACACTGTTGCTGGTATTTTGGCCCATTCCTCCATGCAGATCTCCTCTAGAGCAGTGATGTTTTGGGGCTGTCGCTGGGCAACACGGACTTTCAACTCCCTCCAAATATTTTCTATGGGGTTGAGATCTGGAGACTGGCTAGGCCACTCCAGGACCTTGAAATGCTTCTTACGAAGCCACTCCTTCGTTGCCCGGGCGGTGTGTTTGGCATCATTGTCATGCTGAAAGACCCAGCCACGTTTCATCTTCAATGCCCTTGCTAATGGAAGGAGGTTTTCACTCAAAATCTCACGATACATGGCCCCATTCATTCTTTCCTTTACACGGATCAGTCGTCCTGGTCCCTTTGCAGAAAAACAGCCCCAAAGCATGATTTTTCCACCCCCATGCTTCACAGTAGGTATGGTGTTCTTTGGATGCAACTCAGCATTCTTTGTCCTCCAAACACGATGAGTTGAGTTTTTACCAAAAAGTTATATTTTGGTTTCATCTGACCATATGACATTCTCCCAATCCTCTTCTGGATCATCCAAATGCACTCTAGCAAACTTCAGACGGGCCTGGACATGTACTGGCTTAAGCAGGGGGACACGTCTGGCACTGCAGGATTTGAGTTCCTGGCGGCGTAGTGTGTTACTAATGGTAGGCTTTGTTACTTTGGTCCCAGCTCTCTGCAGGTCATTCACTGTGTCCCCCCGTGTGGTTCTGGGATTTTTGCTCACCGTTCTTGTGATCATTTTGACCCCACGGGGTGAGATCTTGCGTGGAGCCCCAGATCGAGGGAGATTATCAGTGGTCTTGTATGTCTTCCATTTCCTAATAATTGCTCCCACAGTTGATTTCTTCAAACCAAGCTGCTTACCTATTGCAGATTCAGTCTTCCCAGCCTGGTGCAGGTCTACAATTTTGTTTCTGGTGTCCTTTGACAGCTCTTTGGTCTTGGCCATAGTGGAGTTTGGAGTGTGACTGTTTGAGGTTGTGGACAGGTGTCTTTTATACTGATAACAAGTTCAAACAGGTGCCATTAATACAGGTAACGAGTGGTAGGACAGAGGAGCCTCTTAAAGAAGAAGTTACAGGTCTGTGAGAGCCTGAAATCTTGCTTGTTTGTAGGTGACCAAATACTTATTTTCCACCATAATTTGCAAATAAATAAATTAAAAATCCTACAATGTGATTTTCTGGATTTTTTTCTTCTCAATTTGTCTGTCATAGTTGACGTGTACCTATGATGAAAATTACACGCCTCTCTCATCTTTCTAAGTGGGAGAACCTGCACAATTGGTGGCTGACTAAATACTTTTTTTCCCCCACTGTAAGCCTACTGTAGATCTGATTGGCTATGGCGCACTGGTCTGCATAGACTCCGGTCCTGGATAGGACAGATGTTTTTATTTGGTTTTACTTACTGCAGTGTCTCTTAATTGTCCAGGCGCACGGCCACTTTCCCACTCTATATTGCTATAGAATTTTCACAAATGCCTTACATCATTCGCAAACGTTCTATGAATTTCTATGAATTTATGGAAACATGAAAATGACCACATCAATGTGCTCGCTTGCCACCCCCCCAAAAAAAGGGGGTGTATATGATCAGATTTTAACAAGATGTCATGTTCCTAAAATTCTGTCAGTTCCACTTTATGTTCTGAATCAACGCTAGAAATGTAACTGTCACGATCGTCTAAGGAAGAGGACCAAGGCGCAGCGTTGAATGCGAACATTTTAATTAATAGAATGAACACACGAACAAAACAACAAAACGAAAACGTGACGTCCCTGGTTACAAACACGAACCAACACGGAACAAGAAACCACAAATAATGAATGCCTAACGGCTACCTAAGTATGACTCCCAATCAGAGACAACGAGCTACAGCCGTCTCTGATTGGGAGCCACCCTGGCCAACATAGATATACAACAACTAGAACATAAACAAATGAAAACTCACACCCTGGCTCAACATACTAGAGTCCCCAGAGCCAGGGCGTGACAGGACTCCGACCGCGCCAACCAAATACAACAGGGGAGGGACCGGGTGGGCACTCCGCCTCGGCGGCGGATCCGGCTCCGGACATGACCCCCACTCCTTCTCTAACCCCCCACAGTACCCCTGGTCCGGTCTGGCCCTGCTGACCAGAGCTGAACTGAACACTGGTGGAGCGGATTGCTCTAGCTCCGGCGTGACGCAGCACCTGACCGGTGCCGGACCAGCCACCGGTGGAACAGGCACGGGCCGTGCCGGACTGACGACGCACACCACTGGCTTGGTGTGGGGAGCAGGAGCGGGCCGAGCCGGTTGACGGGCGCACCACTGACTTGGTGCGGGGAGCAGGAATGGGCCGGACCGGTTGACGACGCGCACCACTGACTTGGTGCGGGGAGCAGGAACGGACCGAGCCGGCCTGACGGGGCGCACCACTGGCTTGGTGCGGGGAGCAGGAACGGCCGAGCCGGCTGACGGGCGCACCACTGACTTGGTGCGGGGAGCAGGAACGGGCCGAGCCGGTCTGACGAAGCGCACCACTGACTTGGTGCGGGGAGCAGGAACGGGCCGAGCCGGGCAGACGAAGCGCACCACTGACTTGGTGCGGGAGCAGGAACGGGCCGAGCCGGCTGACGGAGCGCACCACTGACTTGGTGCGGGGAGCAGGAACGGGCCGAGCCGGCAGACGAAGCGCACCACTGACTTGGTGCGGGGAGCAGGAACGGGCCGAGCCGCGCAGACGAAGCGCACCACTGACTTGGTGCGGGGAGCAGGAACGGGCCGAGCCGGGCTGACAGCGCACCACTGACTTGGTGCGGGGAGCAGGAACGGGCCGAGCCGGGCAGACGAAGCGCACCACTGACTTGGTGCAGGGAGCAGGAACGGGCCGAGCCGGGCTGACGAAGCGCACCACTGACTTGGTGCGGGGAGCAGGAACGGGCCGAGTCGTACTGGGGACACACACCACTGGTCCTACGCAGGGATCTGGAATGGGCCGGACCGGACTGGTAACACACCCCAGTACCTCTCGCCGTGCCTCTACACCTTCCACCCCCTCTTCGACCAGTGGCCCCCGTAACCTGGCGGCCTCCTCTGCCAATCCGCTGGGCCGCTCTGCCGCGGTCTCCTGCTGGCCCGTCGTCCACGGCGTTAGCCCCCCCCTAAAAAATGTCTGGGCGTTTCTCCTACCCGTGGACCAGGTCTCCATGTCCCTCGCCAGCCTTTCGCCCTTCTGCCACAATGTCAAGCCCTTCTCTTCCTCACTCGGCTTGACCCAGTCGAGGAGGCGAAGGAGATCTGTTAGGGATCTCCCTGGCGATGGCTCCTGGACACGCTGCTTGGTCAAATCAAGGTGGTTTCTTCTGTCACGATCGTCTAAGGAAGAGGACCAAGGCGCAGCGTTGAATGCGAACATTTTAATTAATAGAATGAACACACGAACAAAACAACAAAACGAAAACGTGACGTCCCTGGTTACAAACACGAACCAACACGGAACAAGAAACCACAAATAATGAATGCCTAACGGCTACCTAAGTATGACTCCCAATCAGAGACAACGAGCTACAGCCGTCTCTGATTGGGAGCCACCCTGGCCAACATAGTTATACAACAACTAGAACATAAACAAATGAAAACTCACACCCTGGCTCAACATACTAGAGTCCCCAGAGCCAGGGCGTGACAGTAACACTGAAAAAAATGCCAATTTGCTGCTGTGTAGGTCTCCCTCAGGAAAATAGCTCCTGTGAAAAAAATGGTGTAGCTACAGTGATGTATTGATGTTATCGCAGGGTTCTATATTATTCATGAGTCCTTTGAAATGTGTACGCAGACCAGCCTCTGTGGCCTCTGTGGTGATTTGTCTTACTTGCAAGCAGTATAGGGCATTTATTTTATTACACAACAAAGAAACCCATTTTTGGGTCTCTTTCAAAAGATAGATACAAAAAAAGCTTAGAATTTTAGAATTGTGTGAAAAACACAATTTTAGTTCTGGAGGCCTTTTAGCTGTGACACGATTAGTGTATTGATAACTCGAATGTCATTAGTTGTGTGACAGTATGCCACCATGGCTTTGTGGCTGACTCAACCCACATCTGTCCAACAGACAGGCGTCATACATCTGTGGTTATGAAGATAGAGCCTGTGAAGGCTATGCTAGCCAGCCACCCACCCACACCCTCTCTCAGAACACCCACATACAGACGCAAGAATACACCCACAAAAGACGAACGCAAGCACACGTACACTCTTAGAATTGGTGGTGACTCGAAGAACCCTGGAGATCCTCAAGGAGCCCATGGAGTTCGTCAAGGAACAATTGCTATACAATGGTTCATATTTGCACCAGATGTTAGTTGAGGGGTTCTTGGAGGAACCTTTAATGGTTCAATGTAGCAATGGGTTCCTGGAGGAACCCTGGAGTGGAGGCGTGGCTTAGAAGGGGTGTGGCTATAAGTATGATCTTTTTTGGGCCACCCATTAGAGTAAATATCATTCCTGTTAATCTGTTCTGTTGTAATGTCATGACATGTTAAGGTTGTAGTGTCAATAAGGCTAACAAAGTTCTAGGAGTTCCTGAAGAGCATATGCAAGTCCCAAAGTTGGAATAGTTGCAACTTTATTATTGTATGTAATCAGCGCTGTTAATATTATATTAGAATACGTAATATGCATAAATATTCAATGAACATTTTAATTTGCAGTGTACACACTTAAAATGATGAAATGGAATGACATTTATGCTAACGAGTGACAAAAAATAACTATCTGAAAGCCCCGCCTCCAATAAGCCACACCTCCAATCTCCACAATACATTATTAAAAACGTTCAAAATTGAACTCCTCCCATCACAAAAAGTTTATGGTTCGAACCTTTACAGAGGGGTTCCTCGAATACCCTTTTCAGAGGGGTTCCTCGAGGAACCTTATTCAACTGGAAAGATTCCGATGGTGTGGTAACCCAAAAGGTTCTTCCAGGCACCAAAAGGGTTATTTGGCTGTCCCCATAGGAGAACCATTTTTGGGTCCAGGTAGGACACTTTATGGTTCCTGAAGGTTCTATGTTGAAGCCAAAAGGGTTTACCTGGAACCAAAAAGGGTTCTTCAAAGGGTTCTCCTATGGGGACAGCCAAATAACCCTTTTAGGTTCTCGATAGCACCTTTTTTTCTAAGAGTGTACAGTGTCACAGACCCACACACACAAGCAGGCACACACACACACACACACACACACACACACACACACACACACACACACATGTCCACTGCCCCCTAGTAGGCTAGTAATGGTAATAGTAATAATCACCCTGTGAGATGGAAAGGGTACTCAGACAGAGGAGCCCATGGCTGATTACCTGAGAGGTGAAGAGACGAGGGGTGGCAGGCCAGCACTCTAAAACACCCAGGACTGTTCTTATCAGACACATTGTACATCATAATCAGCCAGAGGGAGTTACTGCATGGAGGATGTGGAGGTGTGTGTGTGTGTGTGTGTGTGTGTGTGTGTGTGTGTGTGTGTGTGTGTGTGTGTGTGTGTGTGTGTGTGTGTGTGTGTGTGTGTGTGTGTGTCAAAATATACGTGTGGATGTGTACAACACCTTATCACCTCTTGTGTCTTCACCCCAACCTTTACAGCCAAAGCACAGCTGCGGCAACAAAAAACTAGATGCTGTCACTCAAACGAGGGGTTACCAAGGAGAATTCATGCCCTTTAATCAACCACGTGTGGTGTATTAACATTATGACTGTTTTAGAGGAACAAAGAATGTTTTATGATCTTAGTTCAAATGTGGCGTTTGGAGGGTGACGCCCCAGGGGAGACTGGTGATTGGCCAGAAGAGGGAGCCCCCGTCTCCTTGCATTGTTTATAAGTAGGAGTTAGACAAAGGAGAAGTCAGAAGCATTCAGATTAAGTTGGGACGATGCTTCTCCAGACACCGCGGGTCTGTAACTTATGCTGTAACCTCGTGATATTAATAAAAGCCTCTAAAACACGGTGCAGCCTAAGCGGATTCTTTGTTGACAGCAATAATTGCCAGCATTCACCCGATACGACAAATGGCGCCCAACGTGGGGCTGGTCTGCATCTCTCCTTTGCCTCATTCGTAGCCGCCAAGCTAACTCGCTCTGAAGCATGGCCAGACAAGGGTGAGTTTTTCTTACCGCTTTGGAGCTTGTTAGGGTGGGTACTGCGTGTGTACACTGGAGGGGTGTACCATACGACCGAAATGTGACTCATGTGGCGTTGTTGCTGTCGATTAGAGTCTGTAATAATATTCTAAAATGTAATTCCATTGGTAAGCGGCAGTTAATTGGAATTTTAGAGCATAAAACGGTAGGAATTAAGTATTGAAGGTGTAAAATTAAGGCAGATATGCGCATCAATAGGGCACTGTACCGCTTAAGACCCCGGGGGGGCCATTTAGAATATGATGGGCCGACAAATCCGCGTGCACGATACAATGTGCATTCGGTGGGTTTTAAAGAAAACTCGGTTTGATGGGATTTATCTGATTGTGATTATGACTCGACTTTCGTCCGACGGGGGGTTTGATTGGGTTTAATTTCTCGGTGTAATGGTCATCAAGCCAAAGGTAGCACAAACGGTAGGGAAATATGTCAAAATAAAAAGGGCAGTGCAGGATGCTTATTTGTGTGTGGTAGGCCGCGGTTAGCTAAAGGCTAAGGCTAATGTTAATGCTAAATTCTGGAGTGTGGTTCATGCCACCTTGGACAAAGCGGCTAATGCTAAATGCTAAGGCTAAATGCTGATTGTGTTGCGTGCTACATGCTAACGTGTCCTTAGAGGGCCGTTGCGATGGATTAAAGCCTCTTAAACTTGTTTGTGTATGTGGAATTTCGGTTCTATGTTTTGTGAGCTCTGTTATGTGTAATTGTGTGAGTATAAGGTATAAAATAGTGAAGCTGTAGCGTAATGCTATCGTTCTATTGTGTGGCAATCGTATGGTTAAATGGATTTGCGCATGTGCATGATTTTACGGCGCTAAAACTACAAAACGAGGTCATTTGCTAGTACTACAACACGGCATTGTGGGTAAGGGTCCTTTTCTGTGGGGTTACATTGCAGGGGGAGAAATAGACACAGACAAAGAGATTTTAACACGAATCTTCTAGTTTAAACGGCGGTTGGTTAAAGATGAAACTTGTTTTGTAACTTATTGAATTTATAAATGAGATATATGATGACGGATTATAATGAATTAAATTAAATGACGGATTAAAATAAAATAAAAATGTTTTTGAGCGATCGATAATTATTCCTGAGTTAATTCTTAGAGCGAATGTAGAACGAACGAATATTGAATGGTTGGAAATACTCAGTGATTGCATTAACTACTAAAATCTTTTCCTGTGTCTCTGTTCTTTTTTCATATGAGAGGAACAATAGGACTAGACGACAGGCGGGAGAGAGAGAGAGAGGAGATACAGGAAGTGCTGACGTGACATCACGTGACGCGACAGAGGATCAGATATCAGGCTAGTTCACAAAATATGTGATGTTATGACAATTTCACATAGGCTTGGCAAATACTGATCATTTGAATAACATTTGCATTTTGGAGGCTATGTGCATCACTGGGGTTGATTGGAGTTGTGTTAGGAATCAAGGACTGACATTATTCTGTAAAATAAAGATAATTATAGAGCAAGGGGGTTTATGGGAATTGTAGTAATGGTAGGGTTACAGGCTTTGTTTATGGGTATTGTAGTCTGAAGTTGACTAACTTACATTTACTTTCCTGATGGGTTGTGGTAAGATAGCCACTAATTGATAAATGGGTAAGTTAGGATATAGAAATAAAAAAATTGGTTTTAAATTATTCATAATTTTTAATTGATTTTTTAATAGATTTTTTATTTTAATTAGAAATGGTTTTTGATAAAAAAAATTAATTGAATTTTTTCATATTCATATTTTGGTTGATTGATTAAATTGATTGATTGATTATTATTTTTTTGGGTTGTTTAGGTTTATATTAATAATTAAAGGGGGGAAGCCATAGCCTATATAGTCTAAAATAAAATAATTCACGATAAAGGAATATAAAAGGGTTGTTACAATGGGGAGAAAGGACAGCAAGGCTATAAAAGTCATTACACCGATTGATATAGTGCAAAATGGTAATCCTTTAACTAAAGTATTGCGAGGTTATCCGGCAAGTGAAACAAAAGTTGCCCTTCATTCTCAAACAAAAACTGATAAAAGATTTCAGAGATGGAGATGAACGAATAATAGAGAGACGACAAGCAGAAACGACAATGAAGATGAATCCAAACCTCCAGAAGGAAGAAAATGAGATGTCTGGAAGAGAAGAGTGAGGTTAAAGAAGATGAGGATGATGAAGATGAGAGTGATTGAGAAGAGGTCATGGGTGGATATGACTCTGTGATCAGAAGGAAGTTGGCAAGAGAGGAAAGAAGAAGGATACAAGAGATTCGATTTCTGATGAAAGCAAAGATGAAGACAGCGATAAAGAGGAGACTAAAGGTGCTGTGTATTCAAAAGGAGGTTATCCTACAATGACTAGCAAAGAAGAAATAGAGATATAGACCGATGTTTATCATGCCTGGATAAAGCAAATAGTTTAGAAGAAGTAACACAGCTGAAGATACAGAAGAGGAGAAACTGCTGAGAAAAGGATCCCAAGAATTGGAGGAGAAGGAGGAGAAAAGAAGCTTTGGTAATGAAAAATCAGAGTGAACCAAATCAACAATCACTGCTACAGCTTCAACTGAACAATATCAAATGCAATGGTACCAGCCACCAAGGGGGGTACCAGTTATCCATATCCACTGCCAGTTTCTGGACAGACACAGAATTGGAGAGGAAGAGGACGAGAAGGCTTAGAAGGAGGAGGAAGATTTCAGCTACACTTCCAGCAACTTTCAGAAGACTGTTATAATTATGGACAGGTTGGTCACTTTACCTGTGAATGCAATGCGCCAGGAGGAAACAACAGAGGAAGATAAAGGAGCAAGTAAAGATCACCTGTTCTCTATTTGAACCCCTCTAGGGGGCCGGAGCAAAGAGTCTAGAGCCTAGAAGATACGAAGGGGGGTGTCAGCTGATAGCACCGATTAGAGAAGAAGAGAAAATATCTAACAATTGAAGTAAAAACAGAGGACTATGAGAAATAATGGAGAATAGTGGAAAAACGTATCTGTGTTCAGCCTAAAAAGGTTAAACATATCACTATGTAAAATAAACTAATTAGGATAGGGATTTGAGGTAGTAAAACAGCTAATTACTCTTAGGGAACCAATTGAGCTATGCTATAAAAATCAAAGAGAAATTAAAATAGACATACTAATATTAGAACAATATACCTATTGCAGTGTTGGGAAGAGATGCATGGTGTAAATTGAACTGTACAATAAGATGTACACTAGACGATTGTCTGGTAGAAGATTTTAAAAAGTAGGGTTTTTGGGAATCATTTGCTTAAAAAGATAATATCATAGGAAGGATGATAATCTATTAGACTGCCTATTAGACAATCTGTTTGAAAAATAAAGTTAAAAGGGGTGACTGTTATTCTGGGTTACATTCTTACACCAAGAGATTTCAGGCTAGGCTAAAAGGTGTTTAGTCGTTTGCCAAGTCTGTGTGTGAAGAAGTCAGAAGCAGGTGGGGACTTTCCCAATCACATATTCTAAAAAATTGGTGGTGAAGGGATTTTGTGAATAAATCAGTGGAAAAGGTTTTTAAAGGTTATGAGAAAAGATTAGATTAAAATAAGTTAGGAGAACTAGGGTTGAAGGAACTCTAAGACAGTAAGCTAAGTTTCAAAGTTAGTAGTAAGAGAGAAAACAGTGATGAAGGACGTTCTAGAGTTTAGTGGGAAGATAGATATGGTGGAGTTTAGATCTGTTAGGAGCAGATGCATTGAGAAAGTATGCGTTGCTGAATGATAAGAGAAGATTGAGGGTGATTGAGTATCTATATTTACAGTTTCCAGCAGGAAGATCAAGGTAATTATAGGTGTATTTTTTATAATCAAAAGTTTGGAAGTCAGGGATTAGAGGTAGGACTGAGAGTTGGGAAAAAGTGACACTAGTGGTGATAGATGGAAGTACAAGCAAAGAGGTCAAAGCTTTGGGGAAACTAGAAGTAACAACAATGACATCAACACGTCAGTCTATTAAAACAACAGTGAGAAGCAATTTAACTCTTTCAACATTGATAGTTATTAAAGCCATAAATATATCGCATTTGATTATAAGGGAACCAATAGCTCCAGCACCAATTTTAGGGGAACGCTGTTATTAGGGTTAGGATGGTGACATTCCTTCCACATGGAGAGATAATTATGGAGAAGAATTATTGTTATCAGGACCAGAAGTAGAAGCTGTTGCACCTAGTCAAAGGAGGTATTATTTTGCGTAATGTTACAGAGAAAGATCAGGGAGAATATATGTGTACTTATCTAGTGCAAGCATTAAAATTTGTTCCGGTTAAGAATTATTGGTTAAAGGGCTATGTAAGTCGTAAAGTGACGCTTATAATGGAAGATTTGAAGTCTGTTGAAGTTTCCACAGTCACCGAGGGAGTTCAGGAGGAATAGATTACAGTAGTCACTCCAACAGTAAATAATGCACATAGGATATTGGTAACTTTCCCACTAGAAGTAATTAAAGGTGGTAATATATCAACTAAGTCAACTACTTTAATGGTAACTTTGGAAGGGATTAATGATACGATGGCAATAGCAAATGTAGGGAGTATGACACCGACAACAACTTTTCTGAAATTAAAGGGGGTAGCAAGAAGGACTCAGGGGTTTATGTTACGGATGGAGAGTGCTGTCAATGATAGTACGAATAGGGTTAAAATAGGAGAACAGATAGTAGTAGAGAGAATATAGATTCATCATGGAGGTACAGGATGAGGTCTTTGATTTTAATGACAGACAAGGAGAGGTATCTGATCAGTACCGCTCGTTAGGGAAGAGAGAAACTAAATGGAGTGGTTTGATTCTTCTGTTGTGAAAATTAGAGATAGCAGCTCATTCTGTAAGATCAGTGAGGAATCTTGAGGGTCCATGTCTGGTGAGAATTCCAGCACCAAACATGTTAGAGACGGTCGCTCGACCTCTATCAAGTGTGTGTCAGTCCTATGCGTTGTCATGACTGGGGTATCAGCAACAACAATCAGTAACAGATAAAATAATGTTGTTGTCAAAACATTTGTTTAAGCCTAGGTTTAGGTGTTCTTGGTTAAATGAATGACCCTATGTGAATTTGTTGGATGGTAAAGAAAATCAGGTAACAGCGAACCCTGATGCAGATGGAGGTGAAACTAGTGAGGGCTAAAAGTTGTTTTTGTTCTAATAAAACATATGATGTAAGGGGTATGTTTATGGGAATATCAGATTGTGATGAGTATATGATAACTTTGGGTATGCATGACCTTAAGGGTAGTAATGAGAAATATAATGTTACTTTTTATGTTCCAGTTAGTAAGAAGAGCAGGACTTTGATGGTTAAAAGATTAGCTTTTGACTGACAATGTGACTATGGGGAATTTTAGAGATATTTGGAGGGTTTGTGGTGATGAAATATATATTCTTACCCTATTGATGGACAGGATGTTGTTACATGTCAACGTTGAAGCTTCCATATGAGGCTTTTACTATTAAAAGAGACATGGCGGCATGTCATAGTCTTCAAGCCTATCATTGAAGGATAAATCTAAGGGAGAAGGGGGGACTTTTTCCATGGTATGGTGTAACATTTGGGAAGATCATATTGATAATGTTAGTTATACTTTGAGTCCAGATAGTTCAGATATTATCACTAGGGTTATATATGCATTGAAGAATATAAGGGATGCATTTGGTAGATCTGAAGGAGCGGAAGTCAGCGAAGACTTGGTTGCAAGATCAGGTAGGCCAGTAGGGGCAGTGATGGGTTACATTTAATGGCAGCTTTGATAGCACTGTGTGTGATGTTTGTAATTTGTTACTGACCTTTGAGAAAGCTATGAGATTGAAATAGGTTGGAGTAGTGATGCCTGGAGACAACACTCAGATGCCGTTGTTGACTGTTCCTGATCTGGATGAAGATGGACAAGTGGAACTGAATGGATAAATATCATTTTTAATTTTTTGATCATTTTTCATTTTTTGTTTTTTCAATATTAGGGTGATTTTAGTATGATTTTATGAATCAAAGGGGGGGAATAGGTTAATGTGATTCATACATCATTTATATATCATTTTTATATTCTTAGGTGATCTTGATGTTTAATTTGAAAGTGTTGTTTTGCAAAAGATACTGTTTGGTATTTTCTTTTCTTCCAGAAGCATTTGGGGAAAAGTAGAGATTGAAATACTCAAACAAGGACAATATGAAACGACAATGACTGGAGGAGATCAAACAAGGAGGGTGTGGAAAGATTCTGATTCCATCATCAACGATGCATTGGAAGAGGAGACTACGGAGGAGATGAAGTGTAGTGGACTACATTCCAGTGTCTGCAATGAAATATAGACATATTTGCATGTGTAAATACATAATTTGTGTCATATTCTTAGGTATTAATTTTTGTAGAATGATATTTGATGTTATTGAATACATGTGGGGATCTTAGATGTTTTTGTTTATTTCGTGAATGCTTAGGGACAGGGAGTCTAGGCAGGGAAAGGTCCACTGTAGGGTCCAATGGGTTGACCAGCCTTAGAGTGGATATTTTTTGGATAGGATTTTGTTTGCAGGGGCTTACATGTGTATTTAATTGCATCATAGTTTCAAATGCATTTACATTGTTTATGAGTTTATCTGGAGTACCGAAGGTGGTTGCCTGGGGCAGAGGGACCGTGAGAGAATTTTACTGTCTTGATTGATGGATGGATTTGGAAAGATGGCTGCCGGACAGTTTTTCGCTCTTACACTCCATAAAGATTTGTTCATATTTCATAGTAATGTATTCACACTTCATAAACAGTTGGTCATATTTCATAGAAAGGTATATACACTCTAGAGGAGAATGTTTTTGGTTTAAGGTTAAAGATACTCAATAAGATAAATTGTTACTGGTCATAATCCTATTCTGTTTGTTTTCGAGACGTTTAGTTCGTCTCGAAGGGGGGAAATGTGGTGTATTAACATTATGACTGTTTTAGAGGAACAAAGAATGTTTTATGATCTTAGTTCAAATGTGGTGTTTGGAGGGTGACGCCCCAGGGGAGACTGGTGATTGGCCAGAAGAGGGAGCCCCCGTCTCCTTGCATTGTTTATAAGTAGGAGTTAGACAAAGGAGAAGTCAGAAGCATTCAGATTAAGTTGGGACGATGCTTCTCCAGACACCGCGGGTCTGTAACTTATGCTGTAACCTCGTGATATTAATAAAAGCCTCTAAAACACGGTGCAGCCTAAGCGGATTCTTTGTTGACAGCAATAATTGCCAGCATTCACCCGATACGACACACGAATCCAAACATATGTTAATCTTCACGCTAAGTTAAAGGTTTTGCATTTTACTGTGACACTTTCTGTATTTTGAAAGTTCTATATCTTGAAAACTTGATTGCTTTCATGCAAAACATTTGGGACTCTATCAACAGTGGACTAATGAAACAAATACCAAAATATTGTTTTTGAGTGGTATTTTCCTTCAAGTCTAATGCAGAATTTAACTAGACTCACATTTATGGAGTCAGAAACGCAAAGCCTCAGTCTTGCGGATTAACGGGTGTATTATAGTAAACCTACAGTCGGCAGACGTGTTGCCTAGGAACTATTATCTCTCATTCAAGTGGAATCATGGTTTCATTCAGACACAGTGTTATTATGGTGAGAACTAAGGAGATAGACTTGCTTCATTGCACCGCCACGCTAATTTAGCATCTGAGGACATTAGGCCGTTCATTGCCTTAGACCAGTAGATCCTTCAATAATCAGGATTTTCCTGACTCAGTGATTTGAGTCATTTACAGTCCTTTAAAAGTCAGTTTATGTCAAAATTTACTTTTCATAGCAGGTTAGGAGAACATACGCAGCAGCGTTAATTTGACATAAGCTGTATCCCATCTAGACATTACCCTTTCTGTCAACCCCCTCCACTTTCCCTGAAATTCTGAAATGCCAAAGAAAATGTGTTACTCAAAGAAATTTCCCTGGGACAGAACACTTTGAGAGGACGTTTACATCATGGTCTGTTTGGCCGACCTTTGGCTGAATGAAGATTTTCCATATTTTCCAAAACCAATAGTAGTGCATTTGAAGAGTGAACTTGGCATCTGTTTTCAGCTAAAAATACATTGCTCCTAGGCATACAGTATGGGTATCAGGGTTGGGGTCAAATTCTGTAAATTCAGATTTAATGGAAAATAGCCCATTGTTTCCAGTGAGGATTTTTCTAAATTAATACCTTCCTCCTCACCTTACCTATACACACACCCCCTGAAAGGGGAACTGCACCCACTAATTTGGCCTAGTTTTTTGGCTTGCTCCTCAAGAAATGCTGGCAGGCCATGACAGAAGCCAAACGTGAGTTGACTTGGGGGTGTGGTTTGATGTGGGTGTTTCTTGGGTGTGTCCTTGCCTCCACCAAGACACATCCATCTGTCAGAACCTTGCCCCGCAGCTCTTTCCCCCCGCTCAGTCACAACAAACAAACGTTTGAGAGTTCAATAACTACAGGCATATGTATGGCGAGATGCCAGAGTAAGATTTGAATAGGTCAGTAGCCTACAGAGTAATATGAGAAGAATGCAATTGCTGAATTTATGTAGATATTCTAAACTGTAGTAATGTAGTAACAGGTCCATGTAGAATAAACAACCCTTTATATAATAACATAGAAGCAGTGTTCTGCTAATATAACAATGTGCACCTTTCATCTCCCTCCCCATATTGACTGATCCCATTCAATTCAACAATAAAAAAAGACAATACAAGTTGAAGTTGTGTCTAGTAAAATGTTAATGCTGAGTGCCAGGTCTCTCTCCATTCCGAGACATTAGTATCAAAACCGTGTGTCATTCTGGACATCATCACATCATCTTACAGGTCTCCATGTGCTGGCTCCATACATGATTCTGTGAACAAATACACTGTTCTATTACAAATGGCAGTTAGGATAGGTGATATCTGGCACACAAACACATACTATGTTGAAGTTTCAACAGGTCAGACTAAACCTACTTAATTCTATTCTCCCCATTGACGACCGTTGGTGAGCAGGCAAGAGGTGAGGCTGGAGGTGAGGTCTTTGCCAGAGCCCCATTAATGAGCAGCGTAGAGCAGTTCCTGGCCCCTCATCAAAGTTACTGGTCGGTCACACACACACACACACACACACACACACACACACACGCACACACACGCACACACACGCACACACACGCACACACACACACACAGCACTAATTACATTATCAATTGTGGTTATGAGATTAGCCTGTTGGAACCAACCTGATTGCTGCATTCACCTTTCTATTTCACTTCAGATATCATAAAATGTGAAGTGAAAGAGAATGGTGAACACAGTGATCAGGCTGGTTGCACCAGGCTAGGTTATGCCCTGGACATTATATGCATATAAGCAACAAATGTCTGTTTACACAACTAATGTTTCACAATTGGGATATCAAATATATCAAAGTAATGAAGTGGGTTACCTTCTGTATTTGTACAAATGATGAGCCTGTGAAAGCTGTTGCCGCTGACAGGTGAAGGTTGCTGGCTGGATACATGCCAACATGTGGCTGACTGTTCCGTTCATAGGAATGCTCATAAAAAAGGCCATGTCTGCATGATGCTGGTGAGGGCACCCTTGCTGGTCTTCTCTATGCTGCATGTTTGGCTGCAAACTGGACATCTCTCGAACAACTGCAGCAGGCATCTTATGAGGTGGTGTTGAATGGGAGGGCCTGTGACAGGGTGATATAATAGACAGCCAAGTGGTCAATTGGATTTTGTTCTAAAGAAAGGACAAAGCTTTTCGCTAATGCACTTCACAACCAAAATTACTCTTGGCTGGAGAATTAGCCTACTAGTTTATCAAGCCGGGTATTTTTTTATACAACTTTTCACATAACACAACTTTTCACATAACACAACACTGTTGTTGTTGATGAAGCCGTCTGTGTCATCAGGGCAGTAACTCGGGTCACTATCAGAGGCCTCATAATGGCGTGTCCTTTTCATAGTAGTCGAGGGAGACTGGCAACAATGGAGGAGGTGTCATAAGGGTACTTGTGTCACATGACACACTTTTATTCTGAGGTCTTGCCTGACAAGCTGTGAACATTTCCTGTAGTCCAAGATCAGCTCCTTTGTCTTGCTGACGTTGAGGGAGAGCTTGTTGTCCTGGCACCACAATGTTAGGTCACTGACCTCCTCCCTATAGGCTGTCTCATCGTCATCGGTGATCAGGCATACCACCGTTGTGTCATCTACAAATGTATGATGGTGTTGGAGTCGTGCGTGGCCATGCAGCCGTGGATGAACAGGGAGTACAGGAGCAGGTAAATGGATACAAATTGTGGAATCATACCATATTTGGACTAGATAATGCTAAACAAGGTTGGACAGTTATTATATAAATTAAACAAAATACAATAATTTGTTAATTGGACAAAAAGAAAGTATGTTTAAATCGCACTTTGGATGTATTAGACTTCAGAATTTTATTGGGGGCGTACTTATATTTCACTCAACAGCCTTACCTATAGATTGTGGATCAATGAAATAGAGTATCAGTCTACTCAGTGACACCGACAGAACACAATTGTGAAGAGTTTACATAATTATTAGCGTCGCAGCACTTATTTTGGGAATTTGACAACCCCATTTCATTGAGCCACAATCCACAGGTAAGGCTGTACAGTGCAATATGAATGTCCAATAGGCTACACATAGTAGGTTGACTGGTAAGCTAAATGTGACTCATTTCACAGTGGTTTCAGAGTCCCGCAATATGAGATACAAATCTAATATTTGTATAACCTCTTCACAGTTGTGTTCTGTGGGTGTCACTAGGTAAACTGCACGTGAGCTTGGCAAAAGGGGGGCATGATTTGTTGACATAATTGTAATCCAAACCCAACCTTAATTTACTCATTGTGACTGACTGAGGTTCCAAACTCCATTTTAGACTAAACTGACTGGTGTACCTTTATCCTATTTACACTTTGTAATACATTTTGACACTAGAATAAATGTTTCTGTTTTCAAAGGGATTAGTTGGCTTTTAGGGGCAGTCACTTTTCAAAAGAGCAAATTATTTTTTTGGAAGACCCATAATGACACCTATTTTCAGCACAGCATGAAGGCATGCACAGGAAATTGCTTAGTGATGCACCACTGAGAATGCAGGTAAAAACACATTTGCAGTTCTCATAGCAACCTAGACGTCACTGCGGAAGCACTGTTTGGTAGCAACAAGTCTTACAGGTTTTATTGTCTGCCCCTATTATAACAAAACCATGTCCAATTGTGATTTATTGACTGAGATGTAATGTCTTAGGCCATGAAGATCTTCTAATAGAAAGAATAGAAAGAAGCAAGGGTGCAGGTACAGGCTTGCTGGAACTGGAGACAAATACTTGTATTAGAGAATTAAAGTTTATAAAGCCTGCAAAAAATGCAACCAAAATGATGCAACTGTGAAATTGCCTGTGAATATGAGGTTTGGTTTGGGTATTGCAGGCTCATGCAAATGAAGTAAAAATAGCCTCTGATCCCTCAAACTGGTCATAGATTGACAATGTTCGGAGAGGTAAGAAGGTTCAGGCAAGTGTTAGTTAAAAGCATTTTCCCCACACATTTTTTTAATTCATTCTACCTGCTTGGTTCACAGACCATAGGCTTTTACGCTCAGGTGCAGAAAGGAAAAAAATTACTGAAAAATGCAGACTGTCGCTCCATGTGAAACTTATATTCGTTAGAAAAGTAGAGGATTGGAATAAAAACAGCAAAAACAAACTCACTATGTAGCTATCTTTGGCTAAGTAATAAGTTCACTTCTCTGACATCATAGGCTATGATGCTGCTACTGTGTGCTACACAGGAGCTGCTGAAGATGTGTGTATCCTTGGTTTATTATTGAGTGGGTGATCTGCTCGCAGCAATTTCATTTCAATGAAAAGCGCACATGCTTTTATGCACAACTCTTTAGTGGTGCAATAACATTTGAAACTATTTATGTGTACACATCTGAAGCAAACAGTAAGCCAATTTCTGAAATAAAAATTCCACAAGACGCTTCCCTGAGCAAAGAAACATAAGTTAATACAGTCTGTAAATATTTTATAGTGCCCTCTGGGAGATGAAAAAGCTAATGAAGATAGAATCGAAGTAAAAAGTGGAATTAAACAAAATGTTATCTTCTTCAAAATATTTGTTTTATGTCATAACCCTCCAGGCTGTTTCTCAAACTATTCTCAGGTGGTTAAACTAAATCGTTCAGAGCAGAGTTTAATAGAATCATCTGGAATCACTTACCCCACAGCTATCCTGCTGGGTATACCATGGAAGAGTTGGAGAAAAAGAGTCTAAATCTGTAGCTCAGTTTGTAGAGCATGGTGTTTGCAATGCCAGGGTTGTGGGTTCAATTCCCATGGGGGGGTATGATAAAAAACTAAAAAAAAACTCTAAGTCGATCTGGATAAGAGCGTCTGCTAAATGACGTAAATGTAAATTGGGGACGAGCACGGGTGAGTCCATCATTTGAAATACTGTTGAGCTTGATAAGGGGTGTATGTGCGTGCAGGCGTGCATGACTGTGTGTACAGGTATTTGTCTGTACTGTCCATCTACAATGTGATGAGACTGACAATGGTATCCCTGCTCAACCTCCTAACAAACAACATTTGAACATGACATTCAGGTATGTTTACTAAGATAATCTATTTCTTGGCTAAGGCAGAACAAGAAACACATATGCAAAGCCCGTGGCAGAGATTGTGCTGTTTGCTTGACGACAGACTCCAAGTCAAATTCGTCTAGAGTACACAAAAGGAGTCATTAGGAGACCGCGAAATGAACTGATGTATGCATAGTTTCTGGAGGGAAGAATTAAGTTAGATCTTTAAAGAAAACAGCCAGCCTATAGGAACAGAACAAAATATCTATACTGCCTGAAAGCATTGTTTTTCTTCTGAATGAAGGAGTATTCGGCAACAGCAGGTGCATCGAAACACGATACAACATCAAAACATGACACAAAGACTACATATGACTAAGTATACAATTTGACAGAGACATATACGAATTTGAAGAATGTCTTCACCACCATGTTGTTTCACAGGTAACTTGTGGTCAAATGCTCCCTGTATATCACATGCCTATAAAAGTCTTTGCAGGAACTGTGCATGTGATGTCGCAAAATTTGTAAAAGCCCATTTAGGGCCATCGTAAAAAACACCCTAGTAGACATCCACATGCAAGCGAGATATTTAAACAACGTTATGTGTCAAACACCTTATATTACCATAAAGTACCACTTGTCTCTCTTTACCACTGAAGTTAGCTCTGAATCCACAAGTGTGTTTTGGCATTGACAACTCTCATTATAAGCTATACTGTAGCTATAGGCCATGGGGCGATGATTGAAACACAGTCAATTTCTAAGGCCTAGGGCTTGTGTCAACACTAATCGTTGTCATATGCAGGATGTCTCATCCTTGAGAAAGGTAAACATATTGTTATCTCCTCCCAGCATTACTGTTAAACTGAATAATCCTTTCGATGTAGGCAGAAGCACACTCTTCTTATTCTCTTCTATTACAATGCTACAGTATTTACTACAATGGATTTACTGCTGGGGTTTTCTGTTTGTTTTAATTTGACTGGGGATGTTGCGGACATGTTTTCACATGTTTAACACCAAGGTTATTATAGTTTTGTGTTTTTATGTTAGTTTTCATTCTATTCATTTCCAGATTTTTTATTTGAGATTCAGTTTAGTTTCAGTTAGTTTTCAGATCCACTTTACTAGTTTTTATTTAGTTTAAGATTTATATAGACTGCATTCTGAAAGTATTCAGACCCCTTGATTTTTTCCATATTGTTACCTTACAGCGTTATTCTAATTAATTATTTTCCTCATCAATCTACACACAATACCCCATAATGACAAAGCGAAAACCGTTTAATTTTAATTTTATTTATTTAACAGAAATACCATATTTACATAAGTATTCAAACCCTTTGCTATGAGACTCGAAATTGAGCTCAGGAGCATCCTGTTTCCATTGATCATCCTTGAGATGTTTCTACAACTTGATTGGAGTCCACCTGTGGTAAATTCAATTGATTGGACATGATTTGGAAAGGCACATACCTGTCTATATAAGGTCCCACAGTTGACTGTGCATGTCAGAGCATAAAAAAAGCCATGAAGTCGAAGGAATTGTCCGTAGAGCTCCGAGACAGGATTGTGTCGAGGCACAGATCTGGGGAAGGGTACAAAAAAAATCTGCAACATTGAAGTTCCCCAAGAACATAGTGGCCTCCATCATTCTTAAATGGAAGAAGTTTGGAACCACCAAGACTCTTCCTAGAGCTGGCCGCCCAGCCAAACTGAGCAATCGGGGGAGAAGGGCCTTGGTCAGGGAGGTGACCAAGAACCCGATGGTCACTCTGACAGAGCTCCAGAGTTAATCTGTGGAGATGGGAGAACCTTCCAGAAGGACAACCATCTCTGCAGCACTCCACCAATCAGGCCTTTATGGTAGAGTGGCCAGATGGAAGACACTCCTCAGTAAAATGCACATGACAGCCCACTTGGAGTTTGCCAAAAGGCACCTAGAAGGACTCTCAAACCATGCGAAACAAGATTCTCTGGTTTGATGAAACCAAGATTGAACTTTTTGGCCTGAATGCCAAGCGTTACGTCTGGAGGAAACCTTGCACCATGGGAAAACACGGTGGTGACAGCATCATGCTGTTGGGATGTTTTTTCAGTGGCAGGGACTGGGAGACTAGTCAGGATCGAGGGAAAGATGAATGGAGCAAAGTACAGAGAGATCCTTGATGAAAACATGCTCCAGAGTGCTCAGGATCTCAGACTGGGGTGAAGGTTCACCTTCCTACAGGACAACGACCCTAAGCACACAGCGAAGACAACGCAGCAGTGGCTTCTGGACAGGTCTCTGAATGTCCTTGAGTGGCCCAGTCAGAGCCCAGACTTGAACCCGATCAAACATCTCTGGAGAGACCTGAAAATAGCTGTGTAGCGATCTTCCCCATCCGACCTGACAGAGCTTGAAAGGATCTGCAGAGAAGAATTGGAGAAACTCCCCAAATACAGGTGTGCCAAGCTTGTAGCGTCACACCCAAGAAGTCTCAAGGCTGTAATCGCTGCCAAAGGTGCTTCAACAAGTACATTTACATTTACGTCATTTAGCAGACGCTCTTATCCAGAGCGACTTACAGGAGCAATTAGGGTTAAGTGCCTTGCTTAAGGGCACATCGACAGATTTTTCACCTAGTCGGCTCGGGGATTAGAACCAGCGACCTTTCGGTTACTGGCACAACGCTCTTACCCACTAAGCTACCTGCCGCCCTGACCCACTACCTGCCGCTCTTACCCACTAAGCTACCTGCCGTACTGAGTATAGGGTCTGAATACATATATTAACGTGATATTTCAGCTTTTACTTTATTTATACATTTGCAAAAAAAGCAAATATATACTGTATATCTCAGTAGGTCAGGATATTTAAGCCTCCATCTATCCAATAATTCTAATGTATCCATGACATTCATGATTTCCTTAAGGGTGATAGTTTGTAGTGTGATTTCCTTTATGGTCCATTGAGCTATTTAAAACAGTATTATAATCTCTCACCATAATAATAGAGTCTTGTATTGCTTGCAGGGTTGCTAATATATTATATATATTTTCAAAGAAGCGTGGATCATCATTATTTGGTACGTAAAGGTTAATGAGCCATATCTGTTTATGGTCCAATAACATATTTAAAATCATCCATTTACCTTGCGGATCTGTTTGGACAATTTGCACATTCGGATCAAAATTACTGTTAATTAATATCATCATCCGTTTTGAGTTTCTTTGCCCATGGGAGAAGTATATATTTCGCCCCCTCCACCCCCAGTTCTTTTTCCACAAAAAACAATAGATATTATATTCCTTCTCTTTGAGCCAGGTAAATATTGTTCTCCTTTTGTTATTATCTGCTAAGCCATTACAATTATAACTGGCTATACTTATTTCACAATTTACCATAATGAGATACAAGTTTCAAATCTATTTATCATAATATATGTTTGCACTTTTACCATTAAAAAGTACCATAGTGATTGAGTGTCCATATACAGTAGCTGTACCATGATATCTGCATTGCTACTAAGTAACCCTCCAATTGTTCTCCACTATTCCCCCCACTAAAGCTCCTCCCCATCCCAAGTTGGGTTGTCAACCCAGTAATCGGCAGACCACCCCCGTCCCCCCGGATCCCTAGGCCCCCGAGAGGCCAGGACCATCCTTTGAAAACAGCACACAGTGCCCCCCACAAAACAGAAGCAGGTCAACCGCCAAAAGCATTTCCAATGCTCTCACTTCAATTTGCTTTATATATAGCTATTACAAATATTGATCTATTCAATTATCTTGCATATCTTAATTTCCATCATCATCAATTAATATGCGTAATAATGTCAGCAGTTCATGCAAAAAGGATTGTTACCTATAACCCGGATTGCCATTGCATTATATTACATTTTTGTCAAGCAAATATTATTTTAGCAAACAATTATTGTGGTTCATCCTATATTTTCCCTAACATCCTTACCACCTTGCAACAGATGTGGGATACATACACACCCATTTGATTAGCCTATGTCAAGTCCTAGGTGATGGAGATCAGATCCACCCCCTTCCCCTGAAACACACACACTCTGGTCCCCTGTTGTAACCATTTTCCCAAGCATCGCTATGCAGTCAGACCTTTGATTATTTTGTGTCACCAAGGCCACAAAAATATGCCCCCTCTCTGATTGTCCGAGTGTGACCCCCTCCCCATGGGTTACTGCAGCCAGTGTTGCCAGCACTGCCACTACCTGGGAATAATGTTGGAATAAAATATCCCACATTTTGTACATACATTTGTTTACATCCCTGTTAGTGAGCATGTCTCCTTTGCCAAGATAATCCATCCATCCACCTGACAGGTGTGGAATATCAAGAAGCTGATTAAACAGGATGATCATTAGACAGGTGCACCTTGTGCTGGGGACAATGAAAGGCCACTCTAAAATGGGCAGTTTTGTCACACAACACAATGCCACAGATGTCTCAAGTGTTGAGGAGCGTGCAATTTGCATGCTGACTACAGGAATGTCCACCAAAGCTGTTGCCAGAGAATGTTCATTTGAATGTTCATTTCTCTACCATAAGCCGCGCCAACGCCGCTTTAGAGAATTTAGCAGTACATCCAACTGGCCTCTCAACCGCACACCATGTGTATGGCATCGTGTGGCCGAGAGGTTTGCTTTTGTCAACGTTGTAAACGGAGTACCCCATGGTGGCGGTGGGGTTATGGTATGCGCAGGCATAAGCTATCGACAATGAACACAATTGCATTTTATCGATTGCAATTTGAATGCACATAGATACCGTGACAAGATGCTGAGGCCCATTGTCAATGCACGGCCCCATGTTGCAAGGATCTGTACACTATTTCTGGAAGCTGAAAATGTCCCAGTTCTTCCATGGCCTGCATACTCAGACATATCACGCATTGACCATGTTTGGGATGCTCTGGATCAACGTGTATGACAGCGTGTTCCAGTTCCCACCAATATCCAGCACCTTCGCACAGCCATTGAAGAGGAGTGGGACAACATTCCACAGGCCACAATCAACAGCCTGATCAACTCTAAGCGAAGGAGATGTGTCGCGCTGCTTGATGGAAATGGTGGTCACACCAGATAGTGACTGCTTTTCTGATCCACGCCCATACTTTTTTTTTTTAAAGGTATCTGTGACCAACAGATGCACATCTGTATTCCCATTAATGTGAAATCCATAGATTAGGGCCTAATGAATTTATTTCAATTGACTGATTTCCTTCTATGAACTTTAACTCAGTAAAATCTCAGTATAGTTTCAGATTTAGTTTTAGCGTTAGGGGCAGAAAGTGGCCATTTATCTGTTTTATAGTTTTTGAGTTTTTGGGGATGTCACATGAGGTGAAGGGTCAGGTCACATAGGTTAGGATAGGTTTAAAGGTAGACTCAGCAAGATGACGTAGATGTAGTAAATTATAATAACTCCACGTAATAAAGCATTTATAACGGATTAATAAATAGTTCATTCATCATTTATTAATCATTGCTCCCACATTTGTAAACATTAGAAACCTAGTTATTCACACATTTATAAACAACTTTTAAAGTATTTAATAATGATTCATAATATCTTTCCTAAGGTGTTTAATATAGGACCTTATAAACCATTTACTAATCATTGTTGTCTTTCTGCGTGGCCTCATCTAAAGTGTGGGCTTTTTATACCTTGTTTTGAGTGAACAGTGTAATTTCTTCCATACAAAATATGGACATTCCAGTGGTAGACATTCCAGCAGTACCTGATGCTCCTTAAGGTCTCAAAATGGCCCTCTAGAACATATCAATGGTTAAATAATGAGGATGTTTAAAAAATATGTATACATTTTATTCCAAAACAGTCACACTGTTGTAATAGTGTGATGAGTAACTTTAGACACACTATATGCTGAGTAAAATAATATGTTTTGTTCGAAAATAATAACATAAAGCGTTTTCTGGAAGTGACTTTTCTACAAAAGCTAAAGTGTGGATTGGAGTCACTCCTTAGAGCAGTCTAACCTCGGTTAACCCAGAACTAAAATATTACATCATTTGGTCAGCTGTGGGATTAAGTTCTGGTTCCATACATGTTAGAAATTAGGAGTTCCATTTTGCGAAGTCTCCACCCCTCGCAAAAGGAAACTCTCAGCCGAAGTCTGTGGTTAAAAGACTGAAGCACTGGAAGCAATTAAAGGTTATACATGTAACATTTCTAACTGCAAACCATACATGGAACATTTCTACCTCAATCCAATATCAGTAGTAATGTAACTAGTTATGTGTTTTATGATTAGTTCGCTTTCGCGAGGTTGAGGATATGAGCAAAACATTTTATTCACAACAGTTTTTGTGAATAAAATGTTTGATATAATAATTTTAACATCCTGTGTTGTGTACTTATTTTATTACCATTAATATGTTCTAGACTATTTTGAGATAATAATAATAATATGCCATTTAGCAGACGCTTTTATCCAAAGCAACTTACAGTCATGTGTGCATGCATTTTTACGTATGGGTGGTCCGGGATCGAACCCACTACCCTGGCGTTACAAGCGCCATGCTCTACCAATTGAGCTACAGAGGACCACAACAACCCAGATAGCAGTGTAACAGTAATACAATTGCAATCTATACGTATATACACCGATTAATTTCCACAAGATATAATAGGAATGATATGTACAGCAGTAGATATATTAGTGAGCTATGTCAAGAATTCAGCATATACAGTCTTAAGGAGCATCAGGTACTGCTGGAATGTCTACCAATGGCATGTTCATCTTTTTGTGAGAAATTACACTGGTCACTCAAAACATTTATTAAGTATTAATAAACCATAAATAGCCCACACTTTAGATGAGTATGTTCAGTAGGTACGAAACAGAAGAAAACAGCCTTAAAATGATAATTTACACACTATAGACTTTGTTGTTATAGTTATAGTCCTTTTTACTAAACTATATTTTTGACAGCACTGCACGTGTTCATTTCACATCAGGAGCATAAACTTTCTTGTCATCTTATTTTCAATGATAAGTTCCATCGTAACTGACTTGTCATCCTAGAGTGACGAATAAAACAATGCATAATTATACACAGGGGCAAAAAGGACACAGACACAAATGGACACAGGAAACCGGTGGTATAATTATAATTGTACACCAGAATTTTGTGTTCAGAGCCATAGCAAGGTTCTCATTGTTTTTCTCAAAGCTAGCCTTGTTGCACCTGGCAATATGATAGTAATACGTTTTCAGGAAGATAATTGAGATGATTATTTCAAAGAGCAATCATTCAATTAGCGAGTAACAACATACAGCACTTTATCATATCGCCAAATGATATCTGTCAACTTCATCTTTATCACAACTTGCAGGCAAAACTAATGTTAGGACTAATGACAGTACTCTCGAAAAACAAAACATACTTTTTTTTATAGGGGTGTGTTAACAAGGTTGAAATCTAGCTGCTATGAAACCCACACTCAAAATTATCACAACTATTTCCCCCTTAGGTACCCTTTTATCATCTGTTGCTATAACACCTCCCACTATAAACATGATCCAATGATCCCAGTACTCTCCTTAAAACAAAACAAGAGAAAAGATGGAGGAAAATAATAGGTATATGTTAACAAGGTGATGTCTAGCAGATATCATACATACACACTGTAGCCAAACTCAATCTGTTTTAGATCACTAATAAGTATTTCCCCTATACAGGGTAACCTTGTACCATCTGTTCCTATGATGCCTGGCACTATAAACATGATCCAAGGATGACGCCAATGAAATGTATCTTAACACCCGTTGTTATTTTAAAGGCTTCAGTCTCTTCTGCTAGTCGGCTATTTCCATGTGGCACTCCTAAAGTAAAACACTCTCAAGCTGGCAAGGAGTGGGAGTAAAGACAAATTGGTGTTAAATCAGAGTGGGAGAAGCTGGAGGGACACTTAACAGCACTAATGCTTCGGAACAGGAAATTAAACAGCAAAACTGTGGTACTGGCCAACGATGTGGCATGCTTTGCAAACTGCCGGTCTGTAACTTTGGGGACAGGAAAGGAACCCTGCAAAATATGTGATATCTTCTACAAGCTGTCACAGAAGATGAAGCCAACAATCTTGCATTCAGTTCCCACACTTAGCCGAGGCCAAGTAATTAGCATGTCGAGTCAAGATGAGTTGTTTACCCACAAGATTGACAGATTACATTTTCCAGAGGTTAAATTAAATTCATTAAATACTTATTTCTTCTTCTAACAAAGGTCAATTTCATTTAGTTCCTTAGCATCTAAAGAAGACAAAGGCTGAAAATATATACCTTTGGGTTATTCTTGAATTGTGCTGTAATGCTGTTCCTGGACTTTGGCACCATGTAAAAACACTTTAATAATAATAATAATACATTGTTCATTTTATTAAACTGTTATTTAATAAGACAACATATGTCAGTCCTTCATACTGTAAAACATATATGTGTATGCATTGCAGAAAAAACTGGAGGCAAGCAAATTGGCTTTTCCCAATGGTCATGTGTCGAGGTGTAGGGACATGTTTTGAGTAGATCAACAGAAATATACTGTATATATTATTTTGAATGCCAAAAGTTTTACAGTATAACCAAAAAACTAATATTATTACAAAATAGTTTAAATAATTTAAAAGGAATCCTGTCCCTCAATTTAATGTAATTCTTGTTATCGCTTAAAAGAAAAGAAAACATTTTAAACATACAATATCCTTGAGTATGTAGTGCCAGTTCGAAAAAAGGCAATGCTTAAATGCTCAATTGAAATGTGAAAATAATAAATGCATTTCTATTTTCATATCAGTGCATATGATTCATGCCACACTGAAATTGCAATGTTAAAATTAAAATCGAAAATGGTTGATTAGAAATTGGAAACAGTAAACGGGTGATATAATATATACAATTTTGGTATCTCAGATTGATCTGGCAATTCTCACATAGAAACTTCATTGGGAGGAAGAATGTTTGACATGCTGTTTACATTTTGTATCACAAAACATTTTTGAGAAAACCATGATGAAAATGGCAATTAAAAAAAAATAAAAAATTATGCCATTTAGCAGACGTTTATCCAAAGCGACTTACAGTCATGTGCGCATACATTTTTTACTTTCCCAACCCACTACCCTGGCTACAAGCGCCATGCTCTACCAATGAGCTACAGAGGACTCTTTAGGCCCGTTTTAGACCTATACATGCCTCCTGTAAGACCCTATGATCCGTGTTTCTATGTGAGAATTGCCAGAACAAATTGAGATACCCACAAAAAATGTTGGGTTGCATGGAATCGCCCAAACAGAAATTCTAAATGAAAATGGTAAATGGTAAACAGAAAATGGTAAATGTTTTTTTCATTTTCAAAGTGTATGCAAATGTCTTCCTGGAGGAGTGAGCCAGGGAGAAACACGACACCACCATGTAGTTGTACATCCTACTCGTGGGGAAAAAAGTATTTGATCCCCTGCTGATTTTGTCACGTTAAGCACCACTGACAAAAACATGATCAGTCTATAATTTTAATGGTGAGGTTTATTTGAACGGTGAGAGACAAAATAACAACAAAAAAATCCAGAAAACGCATGTCAAAAAATGTTATAAATTGATTTTTGCATTTTACTCTGTTTTACTCCCAGTGGCGCAGTGGTCTAAGGCACTGCATCGCAGTGTTAGCTGTGCCACTAGAGATCCTGGTTCGAATCTAGGCTCTGTCGTAGCTGGCGTGACGGGGCGGCGCACAATTGGCCCAGCGTCGTCCAGGGTAGGGGAGGGAATGGCCGGCAGGGGGATGTAGCTCAGTTGGTAGAGCATGGCGTTTGCAACGCCAGGGTTGTGGGTTTGATTCCACGGGGGACCAGTATGTAAAAATAATGTATGCACTCACTAACTGTAAGTTGCTCTGGATAAGAGCGTCTGCTAAATATGTAAAATGTGAAGATCAAGGACATCAACTGCCTGAGCCACGGCCTGTTCACCCCACTATCATACAGAAAGCGAGGTCAGTACAGGTGCATCAAAGCTGGGACCGAGAGACTGAAAACCGCTTCTATCTCAAGGGCCATCAGACTGTTAAATAATCATCACTAGCTGGCTACCACCAAGGTTACTCAACCCTGCACCTTAGAGGCTGCTTCCCTATGTACATAGACATTGAATCACTGGTCACTTTATTAATGGAATGCTAGTCACTTTAATAATGTTAACATACTGCTTTTCTCATCTCATATGTATATACTGTATTCTATTTAACTGTATTTTAGTCAATGCCACTCTGACATTGCTCGTCCTAATATTTATATATTTCTTAATTCCATTATTTTACTTTTAGATTTGTGTGTATTGTTGTGAATTGTTAGATATTACGCACGGTTGAAGCTAGGAACACAAGCATTTCATTACACCCGGAATAACATCTGCTAAATATGTGTATGTGACCAATAATAATTTTGATTGTGTAAATTTGTGTAGATTTGATTTTAATTCAGCTTTCCAAACAGGACAATAACCTAAAACACAAGGCCAAATCTACATTGGAGTTGCTTACCAAGGTGACATTGAATATTTCTGAATGGCCTAGTTACAGTTTTGGGCAAGACTTGAAAAAGGCTTTTTAGCAATGATTAACAACCAACTTGACAGAGTTTGAAGAATTCAAAAAATTATAATGGACAAATATTGTACAATCCAGGGCGTGCAAAGCTCTTAGAGACTTACCCCAAAATACTCTGTAATCACTGCTAAAGGTATCTAATCAAGATATATTCGTGGTATTTTATGTAGATCGTTGACCAAAAATGACAATTAAATCAATTTTAATCCACTTTGTAACACAACAAAATGTGGAAAAAGTCACGGGCTGTTACTTCTGGCCAAATTTCATGCTGATGTCCCCAGGCATCAACCAACCGCAGACAAGACAAGCTCCATTATTGGCCAGTTAACAATCTATGGCCATTAACACGGGCCACTGGCGGCCACGTGTCACACAGGATAAGATCTCAGCGCTAAAGCCTCAACTCGCAGAGGAAATGCAGGGAGGAGGTGAGATTAATAATCACATATGTGGAACGTGTATAGCCTATTAGTGAGCTACACTCCGTGTGTTTAGAATGGGGTGTAGAGTGTTGAAAATGTTATTTGGATTGGGGCATTGTTCCCACTGGTTGCGGAGAGGTTCTCTTGGTGTGACTGGTTCTTCTAGTTCTATTTTTATTATGTGTCATTTTGATTTGTTGTCCTTTATGAAAGATGGAAAAGTTACATTGTATATAGTATTCTAACATTTAACAAATAAATCATTTGATGGGCCTTCGGGTCATGTATATGGCAATCTCTAGTTCATGGTTTAAAAAAATGATTTATTTGTGCAAATGTATTAAAATTAAAAAACTAAAATATGACATTTACATAAATATTCAGACCCTTTACTCAGTACTTTGTTGAAGCACCTTTGGCAGCGCGATTACAGCCTCGAGTCTTCTTGGGTATGACGCTTACAAGCTTGGCACACCTGTATTTCAGAGTTTCTCCCATTCTTCTCTGCAAATCCTCTCAAGCTTTGTCAGGCTGAATGGGAGCATCTCCTACAGCTATTTTCAGGTCTCTCCAGAGATGTTCGATCGGGTTCAAGCCCTGGCCCTGGCTGGGCCACTCAAGCGACATTCAGAGACTTGTCCCGAGCCACTCCTGCATTGTCTTGGCTGTGTGCTTAGTGTTGTTGTCCTGTTGGAAGGTGAACCTTCACCTCAGTCTGAGTTCCTGAGCGCTCCGGAGTGTTTTCATCAGGGGATCTCCCTCTGTACTTTGCTCCGTTAATCTTTTCCTCTATCCTGACCAGTCTCCCAGTCCCTGCCGCTGAAAAACATCCCACAGCAGCATGATGCTGCCCACCACAATGCTTCACCATGGGGGATGGTGCCAGGTTTCCTCCAGACGTGACCGCTTGGCATTCAGGCCAAAGTGTTCAATCTTGGTTTCATCAGACCAGAGAATCTTGTTTCTCATGGTCTGAGAGTCTTTAGGTGCCTTTTGGCAAACTCCAGGTGGGCTGTCATGTGCCTTTTACTGAGGAGTGGCTTCCATCTGGCCACTCTACCACAAAGACCTGATTGGTGGAGTGCTGCAGAGATGGTTGTCCTTCAAGAAGGTTCTTCCATTGCCACAGAGGAACTCAGGAGTTCTGTCAGAGTGATCATCAGGTTATTGGTCACCTCCTGACCGGCCCTTCTCCCCCGATTGCTCAGTTTAGCGTGGCTCCAGCTCCAAGACGAGTCCTGGTGGTTCCAAACTTCTTCCATTGAAGAATGATGGAGCCACTGTTCATTCTTGGGGACCTTTAATGCTGCAGAATTGTTTGTTACCCCTTCCCTAGATCTGTGCCTTGACACAATCCTGTCTCGGAGCTCTACGGACAATTCCTTCGACCTGATGGCTTGGTTTTTGCTCTGACTGCACCATAAACTGTGGGACCTTATATAGACAGGTGTGTTGCCTTTCCAAATCATGTCCAATCAATTGAATTTACGACAGGTGGAATCCAATCAAGTTGTAGAAACATCTCAAGGATGATCAATGGAAACAGGATGCACCTGAGCTCAATTTCGAGTCTCATAGCAAATGGTCTGAATACTTATGTAAATAAGGTATTTCTGTTTTTTATTTTTATAAATGTGCAAACATTTCTAAAACCTGTTTTCGCTTTGTCATTTGGGGTATTGTGTGTAGATTGATGAGGAAAATGTTTTATTTAATCAATTTTAGAATAAGGCTGTAAAGTAAAAAAATTTGGAAAAAGTCAAGGGTTCTGAATACTTTCCGGAATGCACTGTATGTCTTTTTTACAGTTCACAAGAAAAGCCCTTTGGGAAAATACACATCTATTGAATCTTCGATCAAATATATTTTATAAAGCCCAGTGATGTGCGATGAGGTCTAAGGCCGTAGGCACTTTCTATTGACGGTCCCTGTCTCTCACTCACACCGCACGCACACACACATTCACAAAGCACATTTTTGCAGCACATTTTTGCTATGGTGTTTATCGGTATGACACAATCACAAAGATAACCATCAAACAACCACAACAAACATCAAACGGCAGCAGGTTATTGGCACAAACATTAGACACACATTCATACAGGCCCCTAATAGCTTGTACCCTACGCATTGCCCCTGCACAAACAGGCGACTTTCAGCACCACAGATAGCAACCCAAATGCCAGCGAGTAGGCCTACTTGTAGACAGCACTACACACACACAAATGCCTAGTAGTCAGCGCTACTGATTGATATACTTACACAATAGACATGTAAAGGTAATAATAGTAGACGGCTCTACTGTAAATAAACACTTGCATGCACTTACGTTTACTTGTAAACAAAGCCTATCCGTTTATCCTTTTGGGTAAAGACCAGTGACTGAACTGTAAAACTTTCCCCGTTGGCCATCGGTTTTAGACCTCTCAACGGATGCTGTTACAGCTGGTATAGTGAGGACCAACTGCAGTAACTTTGTCGCCTTGGGAACAGTGTGTGTGTCAGGTCATGCTGGAACAAAAACTGAGGGAGCTGTCCAGGTGATTGTCTCGTACCATTTGTGAACTGTACAATCTGACAAGATCAGCCTTAAGCCTAACAAAATCAAAGTACTTGAACATATTTAGACAGGCTCTTGTTTGCTGGAGTCAAACTTTTGCGACATTGTTTTGAATTCTTTGCAGTCCAATAAGCCAAGGAAATTAAGTTCACCAATGTGGTCAAACCTGACTCTCATCTGAACACTGATATTGTCCAGTATGTTGTAGTAGATTTGTGCCCTCTCTACTCTGATTGGCTGTTTACTACAAGTTTTGCTTTCTGCCAGGCCCAGTTTATTGCATTTCTGCTCAAATCACTCATAGAAACGATGAAAGTATTGTCGCTGCTGTTCCAGTGCTTTCATTGTGTCGCTGATACTGGTACAGCAAGAAACCCAGTATCCATCAGTTTGTTTTGCAGAACACAGAAGAGATTATCAGTTTAATTGAACATTCCATCAAGGCCAAACGCTGGTGGCATTCTCTAAATGGGTTGGTAACTGTTCATTTTTTTCCAGCTAAGGCATATAATACTTCCCATTCACTAAGTGTACAAAACATTAAGAACAATTTCCCTAATACTGAGTTGCACCCCCCCTCCCCTTTTGCCCTCAGAACAGCCTCAATTCGTCGGGCATGGACTCTACAAGGATTCGAAAGTGTTCCACAGGGATGCTGGCCAATGTTGACTCCAACTTCCCACAGTTGTGTCAAGTTGGCTGGATCTCCTTTGGGTGGTGGACCATTCTTCATTACACACAGGACTGTTGAGTGTGAAAAACCCAGCAGCTTTGCAGTTCTTGACACAAACCGGTGTGCCTGGCACCTACTGCCATTCACCCTCTGAATGGCACACATACTACAATCCATGTCTCAATTGTATTAACTTAAAATCCTTATTTAACCTGTCCCTCCCTTCATCTACACTGATCAATAAGGGATCATTAGCTTTCACCTGGATTCACCTGGTCAGTCTATGTCACATGGAAAGAGCAGGTGTTCATCTGTTTTGTACACTCACTGTAGTTGCGCCTGGGCCTGTTTGAAGAGCTGGCACTCTCATCGTTTACGAAATGCCAACTCATGTTTACCCCGGTAGCATGTAGCATTAATTAACTAGGGTTCTCTTTTACCTTTCCATTGTGCATCGGATGTTCAATCTATGTTGTTCATTCAATGCCAGATCTATCTGTGAACTGCCATATGTCTTAAGAGCTATCTGCCTTTGGATGTGAGAGACATATATTTCTCATGCTTGTTGAGTGCTACTAGGCAAGTTGTTCAAGTCCCAGTAACTGGTTCTTATCCAGACATTGTCGCTGGTGGGGAACAGCAGGCAGGGGAAGCAGTAGAATCGGCTGCTAGCACCGCAGCCACAGAGCCAATCTTTCCATTGATACCACTCAGATTGAAATAATTGTGTATTTCTGTCCCTTCCTTTTGATGTAGGTCCCTAAGCTCCAGTTGTTGTTCTTCCCTCCCTTATCACCCCTGGCCCTTTTTCGCTAGAAAATCTAACTTTGAAAATGGTTTTAGATGCAATATGTTAGCCATCCCTGATCAGCTTACTTTAGATGTAGTAAAACAAACTAACTGCCAAAGGCAGCAGATTACCTGTGCTGTCCATGGGCAGGAGCCGAGCTCTGTCTATCCTCCTGCCCCTATCCCATTACTTTTTTTCACGCCAATATTCCTGCATATTTATTATTTGAGTGCAAGGAAAATGAATGGGACATGCTGACAAATGAAAGGCTCAAGCGCTCTCTGCCTGCCTTTTACCGTCTGTTAATTGGCAGTATAAGGTAGAAACATATGCACAGTCATGTCAATGCCATGACATTGAGTTTGATGGGTGGGAGAAATACACGGGCGAGCCTGCCTTTCCCTGGTCTCCTTAAGCATTTTGTACCAGATCACCGCAAATTTGGAAGTACTAGTTCAGAAATTGATTTTTTTCATGCAGAAAATGCAGTAAAGATGAAATAATGATTATTGATCAAATGTATATTTATTTAATTTTATTACGGTTATTTTTCATTCATTTTTCACAGGAGGCGCATATCACTGAGTATAGCCCTTAAATCAGCAGTTGTCATAAAATTCTTTACAGATACTCAAGCCTAAATAATAAATCAAATATGTTTAAATTCAGCTCCACAAATACTATAACAAACCCTCTTAGCATCTAATGTACAGTACCTCTTGTTCTCCTGCTTTTTTTCCAAACCACGTGACTCCACCGAGCTGACAGGTGTGTATATTGAGATATACTGTACAGAACTCTAGTGCTGTGTTCAAGCCATTAGCCAATAGCCTAGTGTAACATACTTTTATTCCCTTGAACCCTGAAAATAGCCAAGTGTTTCAGTCTCTCCAAATTGGAACATTGTTAAAGTATGTGTGTACTTCGTCAGCCTTTTCACGACTATTACACGGCATTACTGCCATAAAATCCAGCTTTTAAAAATTCAAGTGGGAGAGAGAGGTGCGGGTGGATGACATTAAAGGCTCAATTCAATCCGTATTGCTGAAGTTCAGCTCTATATTTAAAGGTAATTTCCACTGAGCCGACATATACAGCGTTTTTTGTCAATGCAGCCTCTGCGAACTTGGGAACATTGCCTTTAAAATCATATCACGCTATAGCATTGATCTTGAGCGATACAGATTGAATCGAGACCCCTAGAAAGACGGAGAAGGAAGTAGAGAGAAGAACAAACATTTTCAGAAAGAGAGAGAGAGAGAGAGAGGAAGAGAGAGAGAGAGTAGAGAGAGAGAGAGAGAACAATGCATATAGAAAAGGGAGTGGGGTACACCTGAGAGTGCGTCAGGACCAGGAGAAAGATGAATGAACCTGTCTGTCTGTCTAGGTAGGCTGATTGGGAGAGTGAGAGTCCATTTGGTTGGAGTGCTGGATCTGACGTTAGTAATGCACCCTGGAGTCCACACCCAAACTGAGTGTGGACGGGGCCACTGCCTCACTGTAAAATGCCCTTCGCCTGAGGGAATACCACATCAAAGGGGAGCTTTAAGACCTGGCCCTGATGTTAGCATGAAAGACTGGCCTCCATAGAGTGAACCTAGGAGCTTTATTTAGTGTTGACCACAAGCAAAGCTTTTCACAGGCCTGGCCTGACTTCACACAGTCTATAAACAGACACAGCAGCATCCAGAGAAGTTATATCAAATAAGGAGATACTGTTCAGTGCTGGTGGAATTCAAATTCTTATGAACACATACACACCCGTAGGTCTATGCATGCACACTATGGTACACACAGCCACAGACGTGTGTATGTTGCGGCCACGCACACAGACAGAGACAGAGACACACACACATATACACACAAACACCACAGTGTACATTGAATGACAGACCTCCTATCTGAGTTGCCCAAACATTAGTTTTTTTATTTTCAAATATAATTTCACATGAAACAAAGATAAACACAATAACCTGAAAACATTACAAAGTGGGGACACAAATCAGAAACCTGAAAACATTACAAAGTGAGGACACTAACGTTTTACAGATAATAATTTACACCAAAAGCTGGCCTGGCATGAACAAATCAGATTGACACAGAAAACAAATACAGTATAACGCTTATCAAAAGTTAATTACAGAGTCAGTTTACCACACAGACACAAATTCTGCCTGAAAAGAACAAATTATAGACAAAGACAACAAAGCAGTTTAATCATGCATTGTAAATGAATAAAGTCCCCTAGGTAATTTAGTTGGTGCCACATGTGGTACCTCGAAACATTCAAGCCAATTATTGAAAAAATGAGGCGAGACCAAATTGTTTGTCCGTGGCGCTTGCATTTTCTTATTTTAACACCTATATAAGAAGAGAGACATGGAGTTTATCCTGAATAAATGCTCTCACAGGAACAAGTGACATGTTCACCTTGGCTAGGTCCATTTAAATTTTACAATTCCATTAAGTGTGCCATGTTGACTTTAGAATTTCTAGAATCAGCCGTATGAACATTTTAACACCAGGGTCTTATTCTTGGTCACATTTTCGATTACCAGGAGCCATTTCTCAATTGCATTCAAGAATTGTGTTCGAGTTTTATATCTTGGAGGATGAGAACCTATTATCATTAAAATGCTATTTGTAGTTATTGTTGGCTTTGCTGTCCTAGCTCCAACCATATCTAGCAATAAAAAATGGTTCTTAAAAAAGACAGGGGAAGGTTTGTAATTTGGGAAAAAATAAACAAAATAAATAAATAAATGTTTTTAAAATAAAGACAGATTTGTAGACATAACGTTGTTGTGAACGGTTGTTCCTCTTCTTTATGGTCCTCATATATACAGCATTCGTGAAGCTGACACCACAAGTAGAGACATACCACACAATGATATGTTTGCTATTCATATTGTGAGTAGAGACGACGTTAAGATTAACACAAATTAAACAGAACTATTAAAACGGATATTGGCATTGTGTAACCTGGGACTAAGGGAGCATAACAAAATGAACAGATTGCCAATAGCGAGAGGTGAAACAGCGTGGGCATGGCAATTATATAATACTGCATATGATTTAGCTCTGATCCTTTGTGTGTTTGTGCCTCAGTCTCATCAGTTCTTTACTTAATTTGACTGTGTGTATGATTATTCTAAGCAGTTCTGCTGAGACTGAGGTTGTCCTAATATGGATACCGTAAAAGCAGCATAATCTAAATGGTGTCAGTTCTTTGCTACACTGTGGATTGTTGGATAGTATAGTGTATTACCGCACTTTAAAAAGTAGGATTTATTCCTTACCATGGCACAGTCAATAATACAGTTAGAGATAGATCAGTATAGAGCTATTTGTAAACAATTTTAAGATGAGGAAGCAATCGATACGCATTGCAGGAGCTCTCCAAAATACAGCTGTTTATCTATAACCATAAAATTGATGTTTTGAGCATGTCTAAAGCTGAGCACGATAAATTTGGCTCTGCTACAGCTGGTGAGTGCGGACATGAAGCAAAAGGCATGCAGAGAAACTCAAGAATGAAGGGGTGACTTGGACTAAAAACAGCTACTCTGTACCATTTGTAGCCAGAACACCGTTGAGCAAAGAACAAGTTCACCTGCGGCACACAGGCCAATCACATAATGCATGGATGGATCTGAAACATTGTAATGCCCAAACAGGTACATTGCTGCATATTTTTAGCAGTATTCTACCTTCTGACCATGTAATAACAAAGCAAATACTTGCTACACCAGGTACAAAATGGTTTTTCATATGTTCAAGCTGTAGCGCGAGGATGGTAGTTATACTGTGGCTGTAGGCTGACTTCGGTTGTCAGTTGAACTGTGTTTTCTCTCGACACTTTGGGTGCAGCTGGCTTCCAGGTTGGGCGGGTGTTAAGGAGCGCTTTGGCGGGTCATGTTTCGGAGGATGTATGACTCGACCTTTGCCTCTCCCGTAGGAGTTGCAGTGATGAGACAAGATCGTAATTTAAAAAAATTATAATAATACAATTCAATTTATGTTATTGTATAATTATTGTATTTCTTTAACATGTACTGTACATTTCAGTAGGGATCTATAAGACACCAACCACCCAGCTACTGTATCTATAGTCTTTGGGTGATAGATCTTCTTTGTTTGCCTGGCTACCCATCCACATCACTCCGGCCAAATTCCACACCCACTAACGTTTCTTCCAACAATGAGTCTGGATTTGCCTTTTCGAATGCGAACACATTCAAACCGTTCTGTTTGGCCCCAGAAACCGATGGGTTGGGCCTACGCATATTTTCACGTCAGCACTAAATGACTTCTAGGGTAGTAGGTTCAGACTGATGTATGGAGCGATCGATAGAGCAGCAACATTAAATTCAGGATGAGTCGTCAGGCAACTTCTACACTGAGTGTACAAAACATTAGGAAAACCTTCCTAATATTGAGTTGCACCCGTTTTGCCCTCAGAACACCCTCAACTCTTGCAACATGGACTCCACAAGGTGTCGAAAGCATTCCATAGGGATGCTGGCCCATGTTGACTCCAATGCTTCCCACAGTTGTGTCAAGTTGGCTGGATGTCCTTTGGGTGGTGGACCATTCTTGATACAAACAGGAAACTGTTGAGCATGAAACACCCAGCAGCATTGCAGTCCCTTGACACACTCAAACCAGTGCGCCTGGCACCTACTACCATCGCCGTTCAAAGGCACTTAAATCTTTTGTCTTGCCCATTCACCCTCTGAATGGCACACATACACAATGTTTTGTACACTCAGTGTATGCTACCTTATGCTATCTTTTCCTAATTTTCCTCATACAGTTTGGCATTGATTTATAAAAAACTATAAAAAATACAAAACCATTTACATTACATATACAGCACACACACATTTAAGCACTACTTAAAATATCAACATTCCATTTTGTATTTGTAATACTTTATATGTTCAGGTAATCAGTCCTACTAGATAAACCACACATACAGTGGGTATCATAAGTATTCACCCCCTGTTATGATGTCATTTCATAGTGTTGTGTGAACCAGGTTAGTAGATAAGTGGCTTGGTGCCACAGAGTCTGCATTTCATTATGTCAAGGGAGCTTATTGGTGGTTTATCTTATAATGATTGATGGACATGATATACTGACTTGGGTACAGGGTAAGAACATCCGAGAAGGGAGTGCCCACTGATGGTTAACAAATGTGTTGAAGAAACGTGTAATCGAAGCTATATAAGTGGAGATATGTTCTTTGTTCAGTAGTTGGGAAATGGCAAGAGGCAAAGCACTGTCTTTTTGTTATGCGAACCATGGTACCTATTAAATATCTATATGAACTCCCCAGCTAAGTGTTAAAAATCTTCTTGCATCATGAATAACTTGATACCCTAGAACCTCATCATAACAGATTGGCGTCTAAATGAACAGGATGCAGTTTACAGCCGAACTAACAGGTAAGCAGACTTTCATTGTAATTATTATGTTAAAATCTCTGCTTACCTGTGGTAAAGCTAGCTGTAACAAACGTTTAAAAAATCTATATTTTTAAGGGGAACGATGAGTGGTGTTGAGTTGTGTAGAAGAGATGTAAGGAGGAATATCAAATTAACAATGACATGGTGCTATGATTCAGACAGGGTGTGTTAACAGTAATGAGTACAAAGACATAAGAGAATACAGCAGTGGGTGTAATAGAGAATGAAATAACTTAGCTTTCCCCACGGGGGGCCAGTATAAAAAAATATGTATTCACTAACTGTAAGTCACTCTGGATAAGAGCGTCTGCTAAAATGACTAAAATGTAAATGTAAATAAGTCATGAAATAGAAAGATGAGTTGTATCAATTTTTTTTGGTGAAAGACTCAGAGCAGATGCAATGTAACATATGGAATCATAGCACAAATTACAACATAGGAAAAGGAAATGTTCATATAAAATGGGGATTTTATTTAAGTATTTAATTACTAATATTGAATGAACTAATAGCAGTAATGAATGGCCAGCTTAGTATCTGGAAAAACAGTCACCATTAAGAGTAAAGCAGAGCGTCATTTACCTCGAAGAGAGAGACAGGAAATGATGAAATTATTACAGATGAAAATATATAATTGACAATATCATCGTAAGCAACATGAAATGGGATTTACATTATATGAAAGAGGCGTATATAAAGCATGCAATTTAATGAGCGCATGATGGCAAGGAAATATAAGTAATATGGAGAAAAAGTTAGCTAACGAAGTTAAGTAATTGAATGGGACAACATGGGCTATCTTATGAACAAAGAGAAGAAAGTAATTTGAATCCGAAGGGGTGCATAATAAGTTATAGAAATGGATATGATAATTTGATATAAGTTTGGATAAGGTTCCGATATATAACAGAATTAAGTCATAGAATATCAAGGTGTGGTATGGAGATTGTGAGGTTCTTTTAGGAGAGTAGTGGACAAGTCTGTATTTTCTGGGACAGACGGGCAGTGTCCTGAAATTACAGTGTGTTTTTTTGGTTCCGCTGGGAGTATGTTTGAAGACGTGGATTGAGAATTGGTTAAAAAAACACAAAGGATTATTGGATGTGAGCACTTAGAAGTTTCTAACGTTATATATGTATTAGCTTGCTCACCCAAACGTGACGTCGTCTGGGTGGGGAAGTAATTAATATGGGTTTTCTAAGTTGTACCGTTGTTAGATCATGTGATTGAGATAAGGTTTAAGGAATAAACTGCCCATAAGTAATGTGGTTATAGACGTAATTTATAATATTGTACAAAGCCAATTTTAGGGTTTCCATTAAACTAATATATCATTGCGGAGCTAAGGTGGTGAAGTGAAGGAACTTCATTTTTGTATCAGATGGTAACACAACAAACCATTGTAACTGGCTTTATTTTGTGGGATTTATTTGTCATTGCTATGGCACAGAGTAAACAAATCTGGGTTCCTGAGTGTAATTCAACTGTTGGTATGTGTTGCTTAGACAGATAATACAAAGTATTTGGTTTGGTGATGAAGAATGTAAGGTTTGTAGCGTGCTTGGGTTAAATGGAAGGACTCACTTATTTAACAGGAATAGTGAGACGATTTCATGGTAGTCATTATTTTTGTGTTGCCTAAGGGTTTGCTAAATTAAATGATTGAGAATGGTGGCATAATGTCAATCCATAAATTGGATATTGATACTATGGATATAAAGTAAATATATGCTGATAAACTACAGCAAGTGTTTGGTATTACTTTAGCCTACTTAGAAAGGACAGTTACCTAGATCTGCTGTATTCTAATAATGGCGGATTGGTGGTTTCAGAAGAGCTGTGGCTATGATATTAGAAACAAACACTAGGGATAATGAAGCAGTGTTGGAAGGAAGCAGAGTATGAAAGACAACATTGACTGAGAATATAGCACATTTTGGGTTGAGGTAACTACAGGAAGTATTACTGACACAATATCGTAAAAGATCAACTGAACCAAACATGAAGCTACTACAGCAATTGATTGTTAATTGTCATGAGCACTCTCTCTCCTGGTAGCAACATTAATTGCATTCAATTATCTTCCACTCTGCTCACCTCCCTCTCTCTACTCAGCCTAACTAGCTCCACCTGCCCTGCTCTGCTCTTGTTACCTGGCCAGCTGCACTGCATTTCCCACTCACCATCCTCACCTTGCCTCACTCTGTTCTAATTACTCTGCCAGCTGAACTGCATTTCCCCACTACCTCTCTCCCAGTATATCAAGCCCTGTTTTTCAGCCAAGCCCTGTCAGATCGTCTTCAAACCCCGGACTCAGTAACCTGCCTGTCTGCGCTCTGACTCCTGTTTGTGATACCGATCCTTTCTTGACTGCCTCCTTGTTCTACTGCCCCGTCTATCCCAACCTGCCTTCTGGACCTCGACTACTCTCCGATCTTCAGCCCCTCCCGGTAACTCTTTCTGCCTTCTGTCTCTCACCACGATATTTGCCCAGCCCTGATCTGTACTTCTGCCTGCCATTCATATTGCTGTTGTGTGTGTGTGTTCCCCCAGGTCTCCGACCACCAGATGAGCGTGCCCAGACGTTTCACCACCCTCAGCCCGATACGCCGCCTCCATCACTGGGGAACACACACACTAAGCACTTGGACTGGACACCCCGGACATTTGGTGACCCCCGAGCACAGGTACCCACAGGAGGACCCTGAAAGACCCCCGACACCCCTGGGACTCCTCTTCCGCCTGTAACCTTGAATAAAGAACTCTGAATTTGAACTTGCGCTCTTGGGTCCTCTTCTGTTCGTGACAGAACGATCTGACCATCATGGACCCAGCGCACTCCCTGACCACGATGGAGGAAGAGCCAGAGAGGACTGCCCTACAGCGACTGGAACGCTCTGAGGGAGACATAAATCGGATGGCTGGCGACATCGCTTCCCTTCTCCAGCTATTCAACCAGCAGCAACAACAGTTCCAACTGCAGCAACAACAGCTAGCCCAAGCCCTGCAACTACTCTCAAGCCCGGCTACTCCACCTGCACCCCCCTGGTCCTTTTGTTCCTGTACCACCCGATACTCCTTCATCCCTCCGCTGGAGGTCCCAATGCTGCAGGCCCGGCAGTGCTGCCACCAGATCCCCACGCTCCTGAACCAAGGATTGGGAACCCGGAACGTTTTGATGGCAACCAGAAGCAAGTAAGACCATTCTTGAGCAGCTGCCGAATCCAGTTTGCACTACAGCCCAGGACTTTCTCAACAGAGGGAGCCAAGGTGGGGTATGTCATCACACATCTCACCGGTCGAGCTCGGTTGTGGGGAACGGCGGAATTCGACCGGCAAACCCCCAGCCTGTGCCTCCTTCAGTGCCTTTGAGGAGGAGATGTTAAAGGTCTTTGACCTAGGCTCGCAACAGCCGGAGCGTCACAAGCTCTGCTCACCATCCGTCAGGGCAATCGGACAGTGGCAGACTTCTCCATTGACTTTCGTACCCTGGCCAGTCAAAGCTCGTTTAACCCAGAGGCACTGGTGCAAGCCTTCCTCCATAGCCTGGCGGACTATATCAGGGACGAGCTTGTTTCCCATGACCCGCCCTCAACGCTTGATGCCGCCGTTGACCTTGCCGTTCGCATTGACCGCCGTATACAGACCCGGGAGGAGGGAGAAGGGCCGTCTCAGTCAACCTGCCATCCGTACTCGGGTCGATCACCGCTTCTGTCCAGCCCCTGCCTGTCAAGTCCCATAGCCAACTCCAATCAGCCTGAGCCCATGGAGATTGGCCGTGCCTCTCCTGACTCCCGAGGGCGTCGGCGCCGTCTAAGCTCCAACCTTTGCCTCTACTGTGGTGGCGAGAATCACCGTGTCGCTACTTGTCCGGCCAAAAGCCGCAGCTCACCAGGTGTGGGGAGATCCGGGTGAGCTCAACAAGCCTTCAGTCTCCCTCCATCCGAAAGACCCTGCTTCATCTCCGCCTTCAGCTTTCTGACAAGACTCATACATTGGCCGCCCTTGTGGATTCCGGGCCGAAGCAAACATCATGGACCCTGAGCTTGCACAGCAACTGGGCGTGAACCATCATCAACTGACACAACCCATTCCTGCACGAGCCCTGGATGGGCATCATCTTGGCACTGTCACTCATATCTCCGCCCCTGTGGACAATCCTGCTGTCAGGAAACCACCAGAGTCCATCCAGTTTCACCTCCTACACTCACCTGGCCAACCACTCATTCTTGGATACCCGTGGCTCCGTCAGCACAACCCCACATCGACTGGGAGACAGGAACAGTCCGTGAGTGGGGAAGGAGTTGTCACCAGACCTGTTTAAGGGGGCCACCCTGCCCGTTCACCGGGAAGGATCTAGCGCTACCTCCGACATATCCAATGTTCCGGCCTGTTACCACAGCCTGAAAGAGGTGTTCAACAAATCCAAGGCGACATCTCTACCCCCCACACAGACCCTATGACTCCGCGATTGATCTCCTGCCTGGCACAGCACCTCCCAAGGGTCGTCTGTATTCACTGTCAGCCCCGGAAAGAAAGGCCATGGAGGACTACATTAATGACTCTCTTGCCTCCGGGATAATTAGGACCGTCGTCTTCCCCCGCAGGAGCGGGATTCTTCTTTGTCGGCAAGAAGGACGGTTCTCTTCGTCCATGCATAGATTACCGGGGTCTGAACGACATCACGGTTAAGAATCGCTACCCACTGCCCTTACTTCGTCTGCCTTGAACTGCTGCAGGGAGCCACTGTATTCACTAAGCTGGACCTTCGCAATGCCTACCATCTGGTGCGGATGAGGGAGGGAGACGAATGGAAGACAGCGTTCAACACACCAACCGGCCACTATGAATATCTCGTCATGCCCTTCGGCCTCACCAATGCCCCAGCAGTTTTTCAAGCCCTAGTGAATGATATCCTCAGGGACATGCTAAATACGTTCGTATTTGTGTACCTTGACGATATTTTAATATTCTCAAAGACTCTGTCAGGTTCACACGCACCACGTCCGGTTGGTCCTGCGCCGCCTGCTGGAGAACTCTCTTTTCGTGAAGGCAGAGAAGTGCGAGTTCCATGCCAAGACCGTTTCATTCCTGGGGTATGTGGTGACCGAGGGCAGCATTCAGATGGATCTCACGAAGGTGTCGGCTGTCACTTCCTGGCCAGTTCCTGAGTCTCGGAAGAAGTTGCAACAGTTCCTGGGCTTTGCCAACTTTTATAGGAGATTCATCAGAAACTATAGCACAGTGGCTGCACCCCTCACGGCGCTTAACCAGCACTAAACAACCGTACCAATGGACATCAGCTGCTGATAAGGCCTTCAATATCCTCAAGACATGTTTCACTTCTGCTCCCATCCTCCAGATGCCAGATGCGCAAGGCAGTTTGTGGTGGAGGTAGATGCCTTCGGACGTGGGAGTGGGTGCAGTGCTTTCTCAAAGAGCAGCTGAGGATGGCAAGATGCACCCCTGTGCCTTCTACTCCCGGTCGGCTAACCCTGCCGAATGCAACTACGACATTGGGAACCGCGAGCTGTTGGCTGTCAAGCTCGCCCTTGAAGAATGGCGGCACTGGTTAGAGGGGTCAAAGGAACCATTCGTAGTGTGGACAGACCACAAGAACCTGGAGTATATCCAAACAGCCAGGAGGCTGAACTCCCGTCAACAGCGGTGGTCTCTGTTCTTTACTGCGCTTCAATTTCACGCTCTCCTACCGCCCGGGATCTCGCAACATCAAACCTGATGCTCTTTCCCGGATGTTTCAGAAGGACGAGACCACCGCCATGACAGCTCCCATTCTTCCCAGCCACTTGGTCGTAGCGGCCCTCACCTGGGAGATCGAGAAGCAGGTCATGGAGGCTCTTCGGGACCAGCCAGGTCCAAGCACCAGCGCCCCAAACCGTCTGTTTGTTCCAGCAAATCTCAGGTCACCTGTGATTCAGTGGGGGCACGAATCCCGTCTGGCTTGTCATCCCGGCATCACTGCACCCTTCATCTGGTCCGCCAGCGGTTCTGGTGGCGGGGGATGAGACGGGATGTCCGAGAATTCATCCGAGCTTGTCCCACCTTGTAACCGAAACAAGACTCCCAACCAGCCTCCTGCTGGGTTGCTGCAACCCCTACTCATACCCAAGAGGCCCTGGTCCCACGTTTCACTGGACTTTGTTACGGGCCTTCCGCCCTCTGACGGACACACAGTCATCCTTACCATTGTTGACCGCTTTAGTAAGATGACCCACTTCGTGCCCCTTCCCAAACTACCCTCTGCTAAAGAGACCTCCCAGGTGGTCCTGGAACATGTGTTTCGTATCCATGGCCTACCCCAGGATATAGTGTCAGACCGGGGCCCGCAATTCTCAGCAACCTTTTGGAAGGAGTTCTGTCATCTCCTTGGGGCCACCGCCAGCCTATCGTCTGGATTCCACCCGCAGTCAAACGGCCAGACTGAACGCATGAACCAGGAGCTGGAGAAGGCACTGAGGTGTGTGGCTTCCCAAAATCCCCGGGCCTGGGCTCTACACCTGCTCTGGGTGGAATATGCCCATAATTCACTCACCAGTTCCTCCACCGGGCTCTCCCCCTTTCAGTGTGTCTACGGGTATCAACCTCCACTGTTTGCCAGCCAGGAGGCGGATGCCACCTGTCCGTCTGCTCTTGCGTATGCCCGCCGCTGCCGCCCGCACTTGGGCCCAGGCTCGCACTGTGCTCCTGAAGTCTGGAACCAGCTACGCCGTCGGTGCCAACCGACGGAGGACCCCAGCACCTACTTACCGGGTTGGTCAGAAGGTCTGGCTGTCTGCCGGGGATCTGCCGCTGCGGGTTGTATCACGAAAGCTGGCCCCTCGCTTCATTGGTCCTTTTCCTGTGCAGAAAGTCATCAGTCCAACGGGCGGTCCGACTTCAGTTGCCCGCTTCCATGCGGGTCCACCCCACCTTCCACGTCTCCAAGGTCAAGCCGGTCCATGAAAGTCCCCTGGTCCCTGCAGCTCCCGGCGCCACCTCCTCCGCGCCTCGTAGATGGCGGTCCTGTCTTCACCGTCCGCGGCTGCTCCGCTCTGGCGAAGGGGTAGGGGGTCTCCAGTACCTCGTTGATTGGGAGGGATATGGTCCAGAGGAGAGGACCTGGATCCCGGCCAGGAGGATAGTGGACCGGACCCTTATCACTGACTTCCACCGACTACATCCTGATCAGCCTGCAATCCGTAGGGGCCGTCCCAAGAGGGGTTCCTAGCCGTCCGGCCCGCCCTGCTCCTGTCTCAGTGCCTGTCCTGTCTCCCCGACCGTGACCCTCCAGCTCCTTCTGAGGATGAGGAGATTCACTCGGACCGCTCGGAGGAGTTCTGACCCGCCGCCTGCTCCCCTCCACCCTCCCGGCATGATGTTGTTCTTGGGACTTCTGGGGGCCGTCCCTTGGAGGGGGGGTCCTGTCATGAGCACTCTCTCTCCCTGGTAGCAACATTAATTGCATTCAATTATCTTCCACTCTGCTCACCTCCCTCTCTCTACTCAGCCTAACTAGCTCCACCTGCCCCTGCTCTGCTCTTGTTACCTGGCCAGCTGCACTGCATTTCCCACTCACCATCCTCACCTTGCCTCACTCTGTTCTAATTACTCTGCCAGCTGAACTGCATTTCCCCACTACCTCTCCCAGTACTATCAAGCCCTGTTTTTCAGCCAAGCCCTGTCAGATCGTCTTCAAACCCGGACCAGTAACCTGCCTGTCTGCGCTCTGACTCCTGTTTGTGATACCCGATCCTTTCTTGACTGCCTCCTTGTTCTACTGCCCCGTCTATCCCAACCTGCCTTCTGGACCTCGACTACTCTCCGATCTTCAGCCCCTCCGGTAACTCGTTTCTGCCTTCTGTCTCTCACCACGATATTTGCCCAGCCCTGATCTGTACTTCTGCCTGCCATTCATATTGCTGTTGTGTGTGTGTGTTCCCCCAGGTCTCCGACCACCAGATGAGCGTGCCCAGACGTTTCACCACCCTCAGCCCGATACGCCCGCTCCATCACTGGGGAACACACACACTAAGCACTTGGACTGGACACCCCCGGACATTTGGTGACCCCGAGCACAGGTACCCACAGGAGGACCCTGAAAGACCCCCGACACCCCCTGGGACTCCTCTTCCCGCCTGTAACCTTGAATAAAGAACTCTGAATTTGAACTTGCGCTCTTGGGTCCTCTTCTGTTCGTGACAGTTAATATTGTTAAGGTTCGTTTTTAAACCCTACGATAGAGGTAAATGCAGAACTCTGTTTGTGAATGTGTTTTCTTTGGTCTACTAGTAAAAATTTATGAGTTTCAAAGTTTTTGTCTGCGGTGTTAGCCACTTGGGCTCGCTGAAACATGAGAGAGCTGTAAGGGACATTATGGGTTACGTTTGGTGTACAAGGATCAATGGTTGCTGAGGAGAAGGAAGTCAAAGGGGGTTGAATGTTACTGGTGTGAAAGGGCTAGCTGGTTAGTGGTGCGAACTAGTCGGCGTTTAGAGTGGTGACGTAACTTGCTCTGCGACGTGGAAGTAGTTGTTTGCCTTGCTTTGCAAGGACCGCAGATTTTGTGGAGCAACGGGTAATGGTGTTTCGAGGATGAATGTTGTCGATGTGTGCAGAGGGTTCCTGGTTCAAGCCCAGGTAGGGACGAAAGCAAAACTTTTACATTGATGCTATTGACCTAGATCGCTCAGGGGTGAAGTGATACAATTATATGAAAGAGATTGTCTTACCAACCCATAGTGGATAGTATAACATAGTAATTAAAGTTGCATCTCTGTGAATAGATGTTTTGTTAGTTTTGACTATAACTTAAAAATAATTTGTCATCGGTTGAAGTACCGTTAGATGGAAAGTCAGCGGTAGAGAATGATAGATATTGTAGAGGGTTTTCTGTGTTACAAAGTAAGTAAGTTAAGTGGGTGATGAGAAATGTTGAATTGGATTGTTTAACTCTTGAGTCTGGAGCTTTTTTTGGCCGTTTTTGGGTACCTTCAATTTTGCCCTGATATACTACATAAAGAAATGTTTACCAGACCAATGTTGGGTATCTTTTTTCAGCACAACCTCACCTATATGATCTGTTAGTAAGTTTTTCACTTTGACATACTATTTCAACACACTGGACCCAAACACACACAGAAAACACAAAGTCCGTTTAGAAAAAAGATGGTTTTATTGTAAAACCCTCAAACATGGTGAACCAAGCATTTAAAAAAGCTTCAAATTGAACCACAAGGTGCAAATATGAACATATAAAAGTATTTTTGGTGATATATACAAGCAATAAATAACTATTTACAATAAAAAGTAGGTATAACCACTGGCGTTTTCTTCTATTCTAACCCTAAACCTTTTTGTGCCACTCCTCAAAACAGTTTCTGTCCAAAATGAAAAAAAAAGCTTCAAATTGAACCACAAAGTGCAAATATGAACATATAAAAGTATTCTTGAGATATATACAAGCAATACACAACTATTTACAAAAAAAGTAGGTATAGCCACTGGCCTTTACCCTATTTGTGCCACTCTTCAAAACAGTTCCTGTCCACAATGACACAGAGAGCCACATCACAGGCCTTGCACTTCCATGGTGTGACAAACCTCTTCTTGTCAACTTGTTTACAGCGTTGACAAACCCTGCGGCCTGCTGTGGCTTTGTCTTTGGCCTCTGCAACATTGGCAATGGCCACAGAAACATGGCTGGTGCTTTTTTGAAGTGGAACCCCTGTCTGGGTCCACTCCGCACAGCTGGGCCACAAGTTCTGCCACAAAGTTCTTGTGCGTCATGGGTGTGACCTGTTGGGTCGCACTGATGTCACAGTGCAGGATGTATGCATTTGTTGTTCCCAGTGTCCAAAAAAATGCAGGAAGAGGGTACGGTACCAGCGAGCAGTTCTGCGATGGGTTGAGTAATACTGGAGAAGCTGGTCTGACAGGTCAACCCCTCCCATGTACTTATTGTAGGCCATGATGGGGGTAGGGCAGGGAATGTCTTTTGCTACCCAGCAACAAAATCAGGGTCCTCGAAGTCATCCTGGCCACTCTCATTGTCTGACGACGAACTTTCCAAGTTTCTTCATCGCTCATTTGGAATAACAAGTCGACGGCTTGTTCAACGTGAAGTGTGCGCCTCATATTGCTTCACAAAACGATACTGCTGACAATAAAACTCTTGAAATACTAACAATTGAAATACTAACTTCGGGAAAAACTCTCCAAAACTACTCATGAACTGAACTAATTCCTCTCGTTCGTTCTTTCGCAATGGCTAGTTGTCATGGGAATGAATGTTTATATACTCGTGTGCATCCTGAAGAACCGGGTTAGCACAAGCACCACGTTTTCCGTTCCTTTTTATCACAAAGACGACAAAGTTATTATAATAAATGCAAAGCGCTCATAAAAGAGCGCATATTTTGACGACTTTTTTCATGGAATTGAAATTATCATAACTTTGGTTTTAGTTGGTGTATTTACATGAAACAAACACTCAAAACGTAGCTTCGGGTCTCCATTTCTGCATGAAATCGACGGCAGCCCTCTCGTCACTTGGTTTGGATGCTGCGCGGTCCTAAGCCGACCCACGATTTGAACGCGTTCGCCCGACTCGGAAGAGTTAATAGACTGGTATTAAAATAATTATTTCAAGTAAGGTCAATGAAATTATGTTATTAGGTAGTAGTGGTTTATACAATTTACTAATGACATGATTTAGTAAGAGGAGTGAAAAATTGTAGTGATTGTTGTGCTATGTTGGGATATAAAGGACACAGAGGGTGATGTGAAGCACATATCTAGATAGTTGAATATGGAACGTTCTTTGACAATTTTTTATAATTATTCTTAAATTATGTCGTTTGTTTAGACACCAATGAGTTACGCAGAAAATTCATTAATTCTAAAATGATAATCTGTTTATGGTACGTTGAACAATGGGAGGTTGTTTTTTACTATTAGGCTGATGAAGAAGTAAAAACATTTTTGTAGGTTCTGGATTTATTAAACAATAGGTTTATATTTTTTAAAACATCAATACAACAAGTGGAGATGATTACATTGCCAACCAGGGTTATAGGTTTATATTAGAAGGTGTAGTGAACTTAATGAAACGTGGTGTAATCTGATGTGTTTTGGGTGGGAGTTTTTTTTCCAGGATTGATGGAAGTCACTTAAAGTATATGTTAAGAAAAACTAGGAGACAAGGTCTCAAACAACCTTTTTTAATAGATGCCTGGGATGAAATATCACGTCTTCATTACACGGAGTAATTGATTATACTGGCAAATGAATTAAATATGACATTTACAGGGGTGACAGGAACAATATAAGGGGTAACAGATATTTCCTATGCTGTTGATCAAGTAACGATACTAGGATAATTTGATATGGGATAGAATGGAGCATTTTTTAGCCTTTTGATAATCATTGTAAGAATTACAGAGGATGAAGTCTGAAGAGTACTCAATTAAAAATACTCATTATAAACTCAAAGACCTTTGAGTGGTTTTAATTTTGAGAGATTTTATATCATCTTCTTATGGAGGAATTATGAGGAATTGGATTGATACAAACGATAATTGGTGAGATAGGACAGTGTATATATGCATCGTGTTTTGTGTGTAATTACTATTTTGGATTACTGATTGTAATTTAATGTTAACGAAATGTATACTTTCTCTTCCAGGAGAAAGGGATTTCCCCTTATCTCATTGGAATGTTGCCCAGGACTGGGGAGCAGTTTAGTAAAATTCGGCAGTATTAGGTCGTAAAAGGAGCTAACAAATTAAATAAGGCCTGGCCATTTTTGTTTGTTGTTTTCCAATTGGGTTTTTCAAATAAACACACACAACCCACCTAGTATGATGTTTATATAGGGTTGTTTTTGATTTTAGTTTTTTTAACAGGTCAAAGTTGATATGTCTTAAAGGAACACACATTTGGAGCTTTATTAAGTTTTATTTTATTTTATGAGTAAGTTTTGGGTAAATACGTGATTTATTTTGAGAAGAAATGTCATGAGAACTTAATGTATGAAATGTATGAAATGTTTTCACTGTTGTTAATGATTAGTCTACTATAGAATGGAACACTTCGTTGAAGGATTTCAACTGACCTCTGAACTCTGTCCTGACTTTCTAGTGTGAATTGATCACCCACACTGGAAATCCTAGAGGCATGGGATAAGGAATTTAAGGTAGTATATTTTACAGGTTGAGGGTAATTTATAACACTGATAATTATGAAGAAGTTTATAATTTGGCAATACTCATATATATGATTAAGACCATAATAAGGTAAGAGTGAGAGAGCTGAATGAGGGATACCTGTCACTAGTCAATTTTACTAGTCTTGAATTACTTTAGGTGAAACAATTAAGTTAAGGTATTATCAAAAGTTGTCATTTTAATGTCATTTTATTTTGGTTTAACAAAGAATGTTGTTTTGTTTTGAACACATGAATCACGATGAGAGTCATGTGTACGAAGGGGAAGTACTGATGGCATGTGGATTTATTGGTGAATTTGCATATTGTAGGAAGAATATGAGCAGTATTAATTAATGTGTTATGGGTTAGATTATATGTTTTAGGTGAAAATGTATTTGTGGTATAAGGCAGGATGTAGAGGGGGTATGTCTATGGAAAGAGTGGACTATAACAAGCTGCAAGCCTGTGCACTTCCTAATCTCAAGGCTTATCCTGACTGGATAAGTATACAAGGTAAAGTAGCATACTGTGTCTCAATTAACAATGTTCTGAAGACTTTCTTCAAAGGGTGAAGGCAACTCTGCCAACCTAACAGGAGAATCTAACATTGTATGTGACTTGGAGGCTTTGTGGCAGTAGAGGATTACAGAAATAAGAGCTGGACAGAATCTAGGTGGAGAGGTCAGTAATAGGTGTTGCTGGCTACCTCGATGGAGGGGAAAGTAGCAGAGACAGATTCCTAGATCTATGTGTCCCACTGTAAGACTATTATATCTCAGAGGAGGAAGATGGAATCGCCACTGTGGAGCATTGCTTTTGTGTTTGTGTCTGTGTGTTTTTGCAGTGAATCTCAACTTCCCTAGTGGTAAGATGCAAGAAGGACACACTACACAGAGCGATGTTAATAGACATTGGGGAGTATATTAGAAATTGGTATTAAGAATAATTGGTAAACATGATAATTTGTCATATAGTAAATGCTTATATGGATTTCTTGGATTAGAAATGAAATCAATTAAACTGTTATGTTTTGTCTTTTAGTGAGGTAAATACAGATGGTGTCTTGATGCATAGCAGGGATAATTTGGCCTAGAATGGTGTGAACCTAAATAAAAGAAACAACCTATGAACCGGCTGTAAATGAATATCAGAGGCGTTGAAGACGTTTCTGTAAAGCACTGGGTGCAACTGGTGTACAACAGTACCCTAGAAACTCATCATGTATAATTTTTGTCATTGATCTACACAAAATACTCCATAATGTCAAAGTGAAAAGAGAATTCTACAAATGTGTACAAATTAATAAAAAGTAAATAACTAAAATATAGTCACTGCATAAGTATTCACCCCCTTTGTTTAGGAAAACCTAAATTAGTTCACCAGTAAATGTGGCTTAACAAATCACATAATAAGTTATTGATAGATTAATTTGTATTTTAAGAATAATGACTAAAGGATTTCACCCCAAATACAGTATAAATGTGTGAACGGTGTTAGAGTTATAATGTAGTTTCAACCCACTAACAGAGGGGAGGGTTAGAAACTGCTGAGAAAGCATTCCAGGGTGAAGGGGACTGAGAAGCTGTGTAAAGGTGGGGCGGAGCAAAGTGCCTTTGTGTGTCAGGGGGTATAAAGGCTGTGTATGTATTTTTTGGCGCCAGAGCTCCATGAATAAAAATACAGATCATTCTTGCTGGTTACGGACCTTTGTTTAATCCATGATTAACCAGATAATTTACACCCTCTGGTAATTATTCAGAGCAGTAAGTTTGATTAATTAGAGATAGAAATTCTCGTGACAAATGGTCCTTCGAGCGGATCTCAAAATACGTCTTTGTCGTTCTAAGGACACCGAAACCGTGCACGGGCGGATGATAGCATCTGTTTAGAATAGACCTGGCCTTCGATGTTAAGGTTATAAACAGGCGGGTGATGAATCTTATGAACGATAAAGACGTTAACGAGTTTGAAAAAGCATTTAAATTCGAACTGCAAGGAGAAGGATCAGTAATTTTTATTCATGAATTTTGGGGTAAGAATAGTTACCAAAATCTAGAGGGCAGAGAATAGTTGCCAAAATCTCATAAGAGAATTAAAAGGGAGGAAGGGGGTCTGAAATGACTCAAGGTGAATGGCCATCACCAAAATAAACTAGTTAATATTGAGATTGTACGGGGTACAGTGTTTACAATATAAACAGGAAGGGAGATAATTATCATTGTGTAATTGTTTCCAAGGAAGGGACTAAAATAGGTAGCGTGAGAAAAAAAATGGTTGTCTCATCCGTTTCATGAAACTGGTGTTTTAAAAAAACTCTGGGTTACGGGTTGGATAATTTAAATGGTTAATTACAAAAGCAGATCATAAACATTGGCTCAAGAGTCGCACCAAATAATAAGTCCCAGGAAATATTTCTGGATTGAATTATTACTAAACGGGGGGGATTTCTTATTTTTCCACCATGGGAAATAAATATTCTAAAGAGGTCCTAGAATTAACGGGGATGAAAGATATAGCATTATGTTAAGGGGATCGAAGAACTATGTTTTATGGATCCATTTGGGAGAAGAGGTATGGATTTATTGGGCATCTCGATGTGGAGAAATTAGAGGCTAAACTGTGGAACGGATTTGAAGAAACAGCGAGGGGTGGGGCTAGACACAGCGAGAGTATGGCTTTGGAGAGTCAGGAAAGACTAGAGAATTTTGCTAGAGAGTGTAAGGCCCCGTGTAAATACTGTAACAAAACAGGTCATAACCATCGCGACTGCAGAGCTAAGGGAAAGGGCAGTCTATTTTTTGGTTCCACAGGAAAAAATTTGAAGAAGTGATTTGTGTCGATTGAGAATTGGCTAAAAACACCACAAAGCGATTATTTGAGAGGTACCTATACATTTCTAACGATATATACGTATGAACTTTCTCACCCAAACGTAGACGTCGTCATGGGTGAGAAAGTAGAGAATATTCACATTTGCATTTTTGGTCATTTAGCAGACGCTCTTGTCCAGAGCGTCTTGCAGGAGCAATTGGGGTGGGGTGCCTTGCTCGGGGGCACATCGGCAGAGGGCAGAAGGGAGGCCAGTAAAGAGAAAAAAGAGGGGGGAAGTTTTACAGAAAAAACTTACAGAACACAGAGTATTTAATGACCACTCTAGGGAAATAGCTGGTAGAGGTAGAACTCCAGAAGAGAGGGGAGAAAGGCCTCACTCTTTCCCTGTCCTATGGGAGAGGAAGTAAGTGCTTTAACTGTAACAAGGAAGGGCACTTTGCCAGAGAGTGTAAGGCCCTGTGTAAATACTGTAAAAAGACAGGCCATAACCATCGCGATTGCAGACATAAAAGAAAGAGTAAAGCGAGATAATTGGGGTAAGAAGAAGAAAAGACCTACAGATACCCATTGCCCAGTTCTGGTAAGGCGGAAGAGGAGGATAACGCATGACTAGAACAAAGGGGAAGATAGTAGTATAGATAGTGGAGGAGAGGGGTCAGAGGAACCCATTGATACGGGGTGTGAAGTATTTGAATTGGCAACGATTGAATTGGCTCTGCAGCAAGAACAGAAACCATACCTCACCTTGACATACTGGGGAAAAATATTAAATTATTGTGTGACACAGGGGCATGTCGCACAGCGATCTGTGCAGCCGACATGCCCAAGGGAATTAGAATTAATGGGGAAAAGATCATGGTACGCTCGGCCTCCGGCCATCAATTTATAGAGCAATTATCGGCCCCTGTGGCTTTACAACATGAAGATTCAGGGGGGAGGTATGCATACCTGTACTTGTATCAAGCCTGTGTCCAGTCAGATTTACTAGGAAGGGATGCCATGACTCAGTTGAACGTAGCTGTGAAACCGACTCACGGGGTATGAAGGCATATGTAGTAAGGGATAATATGGTAGTGAGCGGGGAGGGAGAACCATGCTATTGGAATAGCCAGGATCTGCTAAGAGGGACTTACACATACCGAAATCACTAATAGACCTAGCAAATTATTTAGTGATTGGATCAACCAAGATGACAGTAGATGACTTACACTGTACATTATTGTGTAATGAGCACCCGGCCCTAACCCAGATTATGAGGAAGAATTGTTAAAAACCACAGAAAGAACAATTGGGTTAAAATGGGTTCACTATGATAAAAAACGTGCAGCTATAGAGGTGGAGTTGGGACCACAGAGCCAGAGACTGTACAGAGAAAGGTGGAGCCCCCATGTTTCCCTAGTGAAAGAACCTTCAGAGGAATTGTTATCACAAGGTAAATGGGTAAAAAATGAATACACCAAATGGGGATCAGTATAGCCACTACACTGGAAGATACAGAAGAAAGTTGAATTGGAGAGCAAAACCCAGCCCGGGGTCCACCTGGAGACAAGTTTTAACGAATGACAGGAAGATATTTTCTTAACTCAGGAACAGGAGGATGAGGTAGCAGCAATTCCGTTTCTAATTATGGTCACAAGGACCAGCCGATGTGGGACTAATTAAGTGGGTAGCTCAAGTACAAGTGGTTCTCGATCCGATCACAGACCATACCAAAAGTAATATCCTATGAAACCAGAAGCAATAAAAGGATAACACCTACATTTGAGCATTTACTTAAGGGAGGGGTGATAATTCCTGGAGATGAGGCACAATGCAACTCTCCAGTATTTCCTGTTAAAAAGGCGGCACCTAGCGCCGACTGGAGGATGGCCATGGACTTGCAGGGGTTAATAGAAATATAATTCCCAGAGCTCCATGTGTACTAGATCCACATACATTGCTGAACCAATTAAAACCAGAGAACTCCTATTTTACGGTGATTGATTTAGCTAAAGCTTTCTTTAGTACCCCAGTTCCTCCAGATAGTCAGGGGTGGTTTGGCTTCACATTTCAGGGAAGGAAATGGATTTACGCTAGGATGCCACAAGGCTACTCGGAAAGTCATACAATCTTTGCCCAGGCTATAACTAGGAATTTGGGAAAGTTTGAACCTCAGGAAGGACCAAATGTTAGTTTATGTAGATGATATCCTATTAGCTAATCCCACTCAGGAGGGATGTAAGAGGGATACAATCCAATTGTTAACCTTCCTGGCAGAACAGGGACACAAAGTGAGCAAAAGGAAACTTAAACTCTGGCAGAGCAAGGTGATTTACTTAGGACATACCATAACTCAGGAGGGGTGAATGTTAAACTCATCCAGAAAAACTGCTATACTTGGAGCGCCAAAACCGTTAAACAAGAAACAAATGATGAGCTTTTTGGGAATGATAGACTGCTGTAAAGCTTGGGTACTCCATTATGTACTGCATACTGGTAAATTAAGTGATCTTATCTATGGGAAGGCAATGGCAGCCCATGGTAAAATCATTTGGAACTCTGAGGAGGAAGAACAATTTATGAATAGGAAAAAGTTGCTCACTTCCCAAACAGTCTTAGCTTTTCCTACATATAACAGGGATTTTACACAAATGGTAGAGAGTAAAGAGGGATAAGTGACATTGGTCGTGATTTAAAGATGGTGATGAGGAGTTTTTTTGGTGGGCTATTAGATATAACTGGGTTATTCACGAACATATAGTTTTTTTATTCTTTGTTGCTAGGCAGAAGACTTAGGTGACCTAGGGTCGAAGTGCTTGCTCTTACTTCAATCCATGGCTGTCTTTTGTCTCTCTTCAAACATTGTGAAGGGAGCGGCACCAGGGTTAAGCAGAGTTCAGGCTAAAACCTGTCTCTCCTTTGCTATCTTCTTGATTGATTACAGCATGAAGGGGGGTTTGTGTTAGGTTTGAAAGATATGAGTATGGACCTGTCATGTCAAACCATCAGTCTTCAGGTCAAGCCCGGGAGAGCCGGGGTAGAACAGAGCTTGAACTAAACATGAGTGTTTTTACAAGATAAGAGATTGATTGATTGGATTACTATTGATTCTGGAACTGAATGAAAGTCAAATTTAGCTGCCATAAAAGACAAAGGGAAGTGGGAGGAGCAATAAAGAAGCAAGGGACAGTCTCAAAAATAAATTGGATGATAAATTACCAATATTACCTAAGTGATTGTTTAGGTAGGTGGTAATATTGACACATGAGCAGAACTATGAGTCAAGAGGGGAAGAGGCTAGTGGTAGGATTAAATCAAATACGAAGGAGAGGACAAAATACTTTTTTAAAAAAAAACCTTTTTTTTAGATACAGTCTAGAAAGAGAATACAGATGTGGGCGGTATGTCAGAGGTATTGTGCACCACAGGTGAACTAAAGGAGAAGGTGACCCACTCTATCTAACCAGGTGACTGGTGAGCATCCAGTCCCTAAAGAAGAAAGACTGGGAAGCAGGCCTGTTGGGAAGGGCCCTATCAGGTGATATTGGTCACTGCCTTTGCCATTAGAATAGCAGAAAGAGCAACCTGAGTCCACGTTACCCATTGCAAAAAGGTAAGAACACATACAAGCACCACTGAACACACGCAGAGTTAGAGAGATGAACTGGCCCATAGGGTCTGGGGATCACCTCTGTTAACGAAGATCTCCTATCCCGACCTATCATCACTGTAGTGTGTTCTCAGGTGTGAGTATGGGGTGATACCAAGCAGAAAGACTGAGGACAGGAGAGGGTTGGCGGTTTTTTGGGAATAGGGGTAACTTGAGCTGCATCATAGTCTCGGCAATGGTCTTGATATGTCAAGATCCACCACCAATTACGCTATGCCCTTACCATTGTTAAGAAGTAAAAGAGAAGAGAAGCGACCCGACATACTGACCGTCAAGGACGAGTGGCCTACAAAATGGGAGGTCAGAGAAGGGCAGACTGTCGGATTCAGAATAAGGGTTAGGGACGTAGCCAATTGGTGGGGTACATGTCAATAAGCTTAAGCAACATGGGATTATAGAATCCCATTGTATTTTATGTTCAGCTCCCTCGGCAGATTGTTCCTGGGCTCAGGTGTTTAGACATACTGGGGGATGGAGATATGAGACGGGGGGCTGGACGTCCAGATGGAGGATAAGAAGGTATAACGACATCCCCACGGAGATGGTAGTAACAACAGTAAAGGTCACTAAAGAGGACATGAAAAGAACTTACTGCGGCTTGCGCGGACGAATACGGAGCGATACCTGTCTACGATTACATTTGGTGAGTCGAAAGAGATGGAGGGCCCAGGTCCTGTCATTAATCCATTAATAGCGATTGACCGAGTAAATCAGTCAAAGGATGACGGAGTCAATTCAACTAACCCGTTGTTAGATTAATTTGGATTTTAAGAATAATGACTAAAGGATTTCACCCCAAACACAGTATAAATGTTAGAATTATCATGTAGTGTCAACCCACTAACAGAGGGCGGTACTAAACATTCAAGGGGGAAGGCGGAAACTGTTTAGGAAAGTCACCTAAAGGTGGGAGGAGTCAAGTCCAGAGGTATAAAATCGTCTGTTTGTGTCTTTGGCGGGAGAGCTCTCCATGAATAAACATACAAAAAATCCTTCTTCGTGGTTGTGGACCTTGAATCATTGATGATTAAAACCAGAGCCTTACAACCTCTGGTAATGATTCAAGCTTAGGTTGAATTAGAGATAGAAATTCACATGACACCCGTCCACGATAAAATATTTTCTCCTACAAGAATGGAACCAAGGGGAAGTAGAGGGAGTCCCGGATGAAAATCTCTGGTTAAAGTGGATGAAGTACACTGCTGGGCCTTGGGGAGACCAATTATTATGCATGCTCCATTGGGCGACCGAGCAATGTTGACCGCCCCAGTGCCAAAGGAAATGTTTACCTGTGTATTAGACCGGGGGTCCAATCAAAAACAGCACAATTGCACAGGAATTGGGCTAGCAAAGTTGACTTACTCGGCTAGCCCACCTAGGTTCACTTTAACTCTGGCGTAATCACCAGTGTTACAGACATAGAAATGGCACCCGTAACTTGGGTGATTTTGATGGCTGTAAGGAGATAATTAATGTGACTGATTTAGATAGGGAGGGTGAAAACAATTATGAACCTTACCATCCCTCTGACTGATGTGTGGTGGGCATGTACTAACAAAGGGACCATTCGATAGACATTACCAGAAGGATGGGTGGGTACTTGTGCCCCAGTATTGTTGGTCCAAACCTGTAAGAATTAGTCATCAAAGACCAGTGACAGGAAGAATAATCAGGAGGAGAAGAAATATAGGTCAGGAAGGAAATAACCCAATTTGGATAGATGGTATAGGCATCCCCAGGGGTGTTCCAGACGAATACAAAGCTATGAATCAAATATGGGAGGGTTTTACCACAAAACTTTTCTGGTGGGTGACAATAAACAAGAATGTGGATTGGATAAATTATATCTATTACAACCAACAACCATTTATTAACCAGACTAGAGATGCAGTAAAGGGGATCTCCGAGCAATTATCCGCCATCCCACTCATGACTTAGTAAAAGAGGTTGGCTCTAGATCAGGCAGAAAGGGCCAATGTCTATAGAATGATAAGCCATTGTTGCACATGTATCCCTAACAACACCACACTGGATGGGACAGTCACCAGAGCTCTTGCAGAATTAACTGCACTAAGTGAAGAATGAACTGAGAACTCGAAGTTAGTACATCGTGGATAGGGTGGTTTGATGAAATGTTTGGTAAATGGAAAACCATAGCAGCCACCATCTTAGGGGCGGTCAGTGTTTGTATGGGTATTCTTGTATTATGTGGTTGTTGTCTTGTTCCCTGTGTCCGAGGATTGGTGAGTATGGCGTTGGTGAAATGCAGTATCTCAACAATGATGAGAGATGGACCGACTCCGACTCTGACCAGGGGAATGTAAACGATCCTCCAGGCTTGGTGGATGACTTGTATTTTGACCCTGAAAGACCGCCATTGGATGAAATTGTTAGGCCTGCTGCTGATAGGTAGCTCTCTCTGCTCTCTCCCTCCCCCCTCTGTCTGTCCTTGATTGCAGGAGTGAAGTCTGGTGTGCGGAGTCAGGGTTCCAGCTGCAGCTCATTCACCATATCACCTCAGCCTTTAAGACCGGTCAAGCTTACCACTCATCGTCAGATCATAGTCAAGACGACCATGTTAGTCTCGCTGCCGACTCAACCTGGTTATTTTTGCTCTTTGTGTTTTTTTGGTCTGTTCTATTTACTTTTTCTCCTGTGCCACAGGATATTTGGAACCTGACTCCTGCCTCCGCTTCACTCCTGCCACCACCATCCTGCTCTCCATTACGGACCTCTTTGGACTCACCACGGACACTAGGACATTACGGTACCACACCTGCCCTGATCTGGATCTGTTACCCTCCTGTACCTGGACTTGCTCTTCCCATATATTTGGAAACCTGGACTTTGAACATTGTAAATAAACCTGTTAAAACTTCTCTGGCTTGGTGTACTTGTCTGCATTTGGGTTTCTTATCCAGTTAAATCATAACAGAAATGTTTATTAGTTCTGACGTAATCTCTGAGATTAATCATGCTTGTAAAATACATTTATCCTGAATGTGATTGATAGATTAATTTGTATTTTAAGAATAATGACTAAATGATTTCACCCCAAATACAGTATAAATGTGTGAACGGTGTTAAGAGTTATAATGTAGTTTCAACCCACTACAGAGGGGGAGGAGTTAGTAACTGCTGAGAAAGCATTCCAGGGTGAAGGGGACTGAGAAGCTGTGTAAAGGTGGGCGGAGCAAAGTGCCTTTGTGTGTCAGGGGGTATAAAGGCTGTGTATGTATTTTTTGGCGCTAGAGCTCTCCATGAATAAAAATACAGATCATTCTTGCTGGTTACGGACCTTTGTTTAATTCATGATTAAACCAGATAATTTACACCCTCTGGGAATTATTCAGAGCATTAAGTTTGATTAATTAGAGATATAAATTCTCGTGACAGTTATATGGACTAACTCTTTGTGAAATAATAGGGGTTGACATTCCTCTGTCCCCCATACATACAATATCTGTAAGGCCCCTCAGTCAATACTTATCAAATCAAGGTGTATTAGTCTTTTATTTTTCATTCATCTTTTAAAAAGTTTAGACATTTTCTTCCACTTTGACATTATAGAGTGTTTTGTGTAGATCGTTGACATTTTTTTTTCAATTAAATCCATTTTAATCCCACTATGTAACACAATAAAATGTGAAGAAATCCAAGGGGGTGAATATTTATGATGCCCACTGTAGACCACAGGCCTTGATAGTCAATAAAGTATTCCACAAAGAGCATAAACACCTGCAGCTACTCATATAGGAGCGAACAAGCAAAGAAATGCACAAGCATTCTGTCAGTTGCCATCCTTGGTCACCTTGGTCACAACTACCTGTGTACCCACTGCTACAGCCCCCTGTGTTCCCCCTATACAGGGTCCATGTTAGGAAGAAGTCCTGATGAGACTGAGGCTGTCCTAATATGGACACCGTACTCCCCATATAAAAATATCATAGGTCCCGCGTGCTCACTGTGGTATAGCTGAACTTGGACATGGATGAAGGACCCATAGTCCCCGTCACTGTCATCTCATCATCCCGCCTCCCCCGGCGGCGCCGACAGCAGGGCGGGCGGCACTGGGCGAAGGTGGTGAGCAACGCCTTGCGGAAGCGTGTATTCATAAAACAATAGATAATGGGGTTGACGCACGCCGATGTGTAGCTCAACAGGTGGATGAACGAGATGGGTGCCCCCGAGAGGAGCCGGTGGGCTGAGCTGATGTGGAAAGCCTTCCACGTGTTGGCCGTGTACAGGGGCATCCAGCAGACAAAGAAGAGGACGGCAGTGACGACGAGCATGTGGATCACACGCTTCTTGGCCAAGAGTTTAGCCTCCGAGGTATTGCTACGAGGGTGCTCGTCGGACGCTCTGGGTTTGGGAGGGGCCGGGATAGGGTGGTGAGGTGGACAGCTCCATGGATGGTAGCTTCTTCGGCATCTGGATGTAGCAGCCATCATCGTCTGTGTCGTTGTTGCAGGTGGTCACGGTGGTGTTTCCTTCTTCAGTGCTGTGGAATGTACATGGAAGTGTGTAAGTGTGTCTAAATTGGGTGTAAGTGTGTAGGTGAGTGTAAGTCGTAGGTTGCGTACATAACTAATAATAGCATGATGAAAGAGTTGGTAACATAAGCCTGCACAGTGTGGAACATGCATTCACAAACAAATAGGCCTTATAAGAAAATAGTTACTGTATGAATGCAAAACCCTTACCCTGGCCCCAGCCTCATCGTTGCCTGTTTTTAAAAACCCTAATCCCAGTCCTTGCCCTCATTGCTTCTGCCCAGCACAACCCTATTTCAAAACCCCAATCCCTAACCCAAACCTCACTTCCACTTATATAACTTTCAATTTGTAACAAACAAATGAGATGTTCAATCAAATCCATGGCAGGAGATACATGTGGTGTAGGAGTCTCACCACTGCTCTCTCTGTTTTGGTCCAGCTCAAACTTCATCCCCCGGTACAGCTCTCTGGAGATGAGTCCATAGGCAATGATCATCACCACCCCAGGAATGACGAACAAGATTAAAAGCAACAGCATGTACCTGAGAACGAGAGAGGGAAAGATGGAGAAAGAAAAAGAGGTAAAAGGAGAGAAATATGGAGGTAGAGAAAGAGGTAGAGAAAGAGGGAGAGAGAGGGACAGGAAGCCAGACAGGATGAAAAAAAGTGACTTTGATCATTACGGTCACAACAGAAAACAGAATTATATTTCAATGGTGGTCATTAACATTTTTTCCAATTATCTTTTCATCAATCCGGATACTATCAATTTGGCCGTATACAAAAAAGTACAAATCCACTATTGTTCCTTCCACACACTTTGAGAATTAGTATAGCCCTTATTTTTGTGTTGTGTGAAATTCTAATGGGTGCGTGGGTGTTTTCCTCTGAACATCCTCCTTGGATGGTTCCTTTTTCATCTCCCCATCAGCCTTTGCAGCAGGTTCTCATTCATTCATTAACGCAGCCTCTGATACTCAAAGCTTTTCATCAGTACTCTGTTTGATAGTGGGTCACACATCAGGGGTGGGTGGACAAAAGGTGACCAGAAGGAGGGACATACAAGCGAGAATAGAGGTTAGAGGTTTCGGTTAATCTTTTTGTTTAGTCTTTGATCCTGATCCTCTATCGTCAGAGAAGAACATGGAAGGGGGCGAGGAACAGGTGCTACACTAATATTTCAGTTTCACATGATTTGTGACTCGTTTCAGGTAACTAGGCGTATGTCGCCTGTCACTACTTCACAGGAGAGTCATTTGAAAGTAAACTTTTTCATTTTTATCAAAATGCATTTTTTGGCAGAAATGCCTTCTGGGCGTGAACTTTCATGTGCCTTAATAACAAACTTTTATCCCATCTGTAAATATGAATACAATTGTTAAATTACAAGCCTAGTTGGTTTAGCCATAGAAAAGAAAGCAACCTTCCCGCTAGCCATGATTGGCTGAGATAATGAGTGGAGCTGGACATGCCGAGAGATCGATTAAATTAAATTGTTGCCAGCAGCACAGTTGCAGTCACCAACGCTCTGAATAACATAAAAACAGCCTAACCAGCTCTACTAGGGCGAGTAAAATGGTCAGAGTGAGCTGTTCTCTCATTTGTGCCTGGAAGTAACTAGCAAGCTAGCCAACATTAGCTTGGGTGCTTGACTGCTGTTGTTAGACAGAACGCTCTGATCAACCCTACTCCTCGGCCAGTGCGTCCAGTGTGTGCTCTGACGCTCCGAGAGCGAACGCTCTGAATTTACAAACAGACAATCTGACAACGCTCTGAGTTACGGTCGGGGCTATAGCTTAAGAGGTTGTGAACGATGCTGAATGTGTGTAGACAAAGTAGAGCTCTCCAGTGGGTGTATCAAAACATTCAAAGGTCATTTTCTCAAAGGTGAGGTTACTAGTTTGGCAACTTTCAAAGCAGAATTACTTTCCCATTGATCCTCAACTGTAGTGTGTGATATACCATTGTAGAGAATCCATGTAAAAATCACAATTTCAAATTTTGCTACATAAGACCGAATCGAGCCAGTCGGTCACATTTTGAGGATTCTTCATGGCCGGCACCATTAGTAGGCATAATCATAATTACACCCCTGTATCATTAGCCAATTTGGGGAGTAGCCCGTAATGGATTCAAATAGTCCCTGTGACTGTCAGTCCAACACCTTAGCCATTACACCAAGAGGTTCGGACTCAAAGAGGTCACCAAAAGTACAAAAGCACCAAGGTCACAAGTTATGTTTCAATAGCATATTTTCTGAAGTATATTGTAGTAATTCAAAAATGATACGTATTATATTTTGTGTGCTTGTTGATGACATCTACTGTCATCGCTGCTTTGATCATTTTCTGCATATCAATTCAACATTATAATGTCAATCCAATGAAAAGGATTGTGCCTGCCACTGTTAAGAGATATATCCCCAAAGGACTCTTACGGTTTCAAGGTATGCCTGGAAATCAAATCTCAGCAAGATTAGCAGCTACCTGGATTTCACAATTAGCTGGAGAACTCAGACAGACTTCTCCACCTCTCAAGAGGGACATAAGAATTCTCTCTCTCTCTCTCTCTCTCTCTCTCTCTCTCTCTCTCTCTCTCTCTCTCTCTCTCTCTCTCTCTCTCTCTCTCTCTCTCTCTCTCTCTCTCGCAGGGTTTTTGACAGACAGTGCAAGACAAGACCACAATCAGAGACGTTTGCAGATAGAGAGAATAGTAGTGTGAAAGAAAATAAGAGACTGAGGCTGTCCTAATATGGACACCGTACCCCCAGCACCATTTAATGAGATTATTTAGTGTAAAAGATAAGAAGTACAGTCTGGAGGAGAGAGACTGAGAGAGCTGTATTAGGCTGGGGAGAACCCTGGAGAATCTCAATCTTTCTTTAATTGCTCTGCTCTACAGCCTCTCCGTTTGTTTAATGGGCAAATTGATGTCCTCTGTGCCCAAACTTAACAGCAACAGTTTCCTACAGAAAAGCCTTGCCTTGAACTGCAGATACTTGGGCAGTGGAGCTTTATTCAAGCTATATTACTAATCTTAGACCAGTGTTTAATAAACTGTTGGTCTTTAGAGTGGAATTACCTTCTAAAACTGCTTCTCTAGCCCTGAAGCAATGCAAACTAATCCGCCTACAAATATAATTGCTTTGCCTTAGATGTTGCTGTGGTGCTCCTAAATGTCCAGCTATGACGATTCTGTTCCCAGTCTAGCAGGGGGAAGAGGGAGGACATTACTTTAGGGCAAATTTAATATCAGTGGAAATATAATGAAAATAGCATAAAATGCTTCATTGCTTCCCTGAGCAGAAATGGAAAAAAAGTAACTATTTATTTTTAAACAAATATATTCATTAAAAACGAATCAGACATAAAAACAAACCGAACAAACCCAATATACTTTTTTGAACAAGGGACTGGCAATCTATGTTACCTCCTTTGATGACTGCTTACTTTGAAACTACCACTCGAGAACTGACTTAATTAGTGTCAGGAAACTATCTAGGGGACCAGTTCTGACCACTGCACTAGAGTTCTCCAGTCAGAAACTCACTCACCATGTCTGTTCCACCCCACCACTTGGCCATTCCAGGCGGCACATGTGTCCTGTGGTTCGGTCGGGTTTGGGGAACGACTTGAGGTGGCTAAACACTGGGTAGGGCACCATGATGACTAACGACAACACCCAGATGGCGGCGACGACCCGGTAGGCGTGGGAACGAGTCTGCCACGCCCGCGACTTCAGCGGGTTGCAGATGGCGCTGTACCTCTCGATCGCTATGGCGACCAGGCTGAAGGTGGAGATGCTGACGGAGAGCCTATGGAAACGCAGGAAGGGGAGGGGACAATAAGAGAGGGATTGCAATGACAGTATCAACAGTGGTCAGACATGGGTTCAAATACTACTTGTTTTCTTTCTTTCTGTCTAGAGTGCCAGATGGACGGGGTTTTCACTTTTGGGACAATTCCAATGTCTCCATTGCGGAAGGCAAGTTCAATTAAGCATGGAAAACATATTTGAAAGAAAACAAATACTATATTAACAGGTCTAATAGTGATACACACGTTCTATGTATTTGAGCAGGCTTGCCACATCACAGAGATGCCCGTAGCCCACCACAAAAGTAAAGACAAATGATGAAGTATCTTTACCTTATCATTAAGTCAAGACATGAAGTGCATTACATTCCAGACAAATAGGCTCACACTGTTGGAATCACACCATTGTTGTGCTGCTCCTGCTCAACGTTAGATCTCTAAAGTGCATTATAATACCCAAGGACACCCTTGCAATTTGGTTCAAACTTGAGTGAAAAGCCTTTAGTGAAAATCTCCAGCCCAAACTGTGTTTGCCTACATGAATATTCATGAAGCTGCACTGAGGGAGTGCGCTCAATCCGTCCGCAGTCAGACAAGGAGTCGGCAGTGAAGACAAATAGCATTAATAAAGGCATACTGTACCTGCACTAAACCGGAAGCCATTACCCACACCCTGAGACTCCCTCTAATATATTCCATCCACTAATCCTCCCTCAGAAAGATCCACAACTTCAATCCAAGACCCACCGTTAGTACTCATACACTATTTCACAATCACAGAAATGCTTTGTTTTCGCACTACATTTCTCTGATTAGCAGAAGGCTGCATCCACTGAGGCAATCATTTCATAAGCAACATTTATTTTTTTATTTTTTTGCACACACACACACACACACACACACACACAGACACACAGAACAGCAAATATGACCCGCTTGAGGTTTGGAAACCCCAGCTTTATACTGAGCACTCGGCAGTATATTTTCCTAAGCACTATAGGCAACGTGCACTCCATGCTAAGATAATAGAACTCTACTCTACCCCTCTGAAGTGAAGATTGTAAAGCTATGTGCTCTGTGCTCAAATAACATCTTAAATCAGCATACAGTACAATAGTATCGCTTTAATCTCTTACTGGGAACTATTTTTTTTATTTAACCTTTATTTAACTAGGCGAGTCAGTTAAGAACAAATACTTTTTTACAATGACGTCCTACCAAGAGCCAAAAGGCCTCCTGCGGGGATGGGGGCTGGGATTAAAAATAAAAATGTAGGACAAAACACACATCATGACGAGAGACACCACAACACTACATAAAGAGTGACCTAAGACAACAACACAGCATGGCAGCAACACATGACAACACAGTATGGTAGCAACACAACATGAGAACAACACGGTAGCATCACAACATGGCATTAGCACAACACGGTAGCAGCACAAACATGTTACAAACATTGTTGGGCACAGCCAACAGCACAAAGAGCAAAAAGGTAGAGACAATAAAACATCACGCGAAGCAGCCACAAGTGTCAGTAAGAGTGTCCATGATTGAGTCTTTTCAATGATATCATGTACCTACCAGGAGCAAGCAACTTAATGTAAAGTGAAACCCAGTAGGGTATAACCTTTATAAGTACTATGTACTATAGTTACAATGTAACTACCTTTGGAGACAATAGGCTAACCAGGAGAAATTAGGAGACAGGAGAACATTAGGTTTAACCCTTTTAGTTACATTGTACAATGTAACAATCTTCTAACAACCAATTCTGTTGTTTCAAGGGACATACATATATTTAAAATTTACTTACCCAGGAGCAAGCAACTTAATGTAAAATTAAGTGACATTTAATTACTTTGTAGTTACAATGTAACAACCTTTACAGACAGTAGGCTAACCTGGAGAAATAAGGAGACAGGAGAACATTTTTTCAGTTTGACTTTTTCTTTAATGGATTTGACAAAGATTCATATTCAAACCATTCAAATTCAATTCCCCATTTCAGACTCAAAGCAATAATTGTTTTAGTTATTAAAACATACTAACACAGGGTGGTGGTAAAGCTAGCTAAAAATAAGAAGACAGAAGGTGACATCAAACTGAAATCTCACCTCTCACTCCCTGCAGCCAAAATGGAAGCCATATGCTATTTCTGCCTCTTAATTTGTCGTGTTTTTAAAGGTTTGTAATGTGCAAAAGTGCAATGTAAGTGTCAAAAATAGTGAAATAACATTGTAAACTAAATGTTTCATAAGTGCTATGTTGATTTAGCAACTTTTATTAACCGAAAAAGTGTTGACATTAGGATACCAGTGCCTAGCTTGCCATCTAGCTAGCAGTCGTAAGGACTGCCTTCTAGCAGTCGTAAGGACAAAGATTCAGCAGGAGGCAGGCAGGTAGAGGTACAAATGAGTGTTCGATTCATTTACACAGCACTGGTGTTTCAAAGATGACGGTGATATTTACAAATATACAGTACCAGTCAAAAGTTTGGACACACCTACTCATTCAAGGGTTTTTCTTTATTTTTACTATTTTCTACATTGTAGAATAATAGTGAAGACATCAAAACTATGAAATAACACATATGGAATCAGGTAGTAACCAAAAAAGTGTTAAACAAATCAAAATATATTTTATATTTGAGATTCTTCAAATAGCCACCCTTTGCCTTGATGGCAGCTTTGCACACTCTTGGCATTCTCTCAACCAGCTTCACTTGGAATGCTTTTCCAACAGTCTTGAAGGAGTTCCCACATATGCTGAGCACTTTTTGGCTGCGTTTCCTTCACTCTGCCATCCGACTCATCCCAAACCATCTCAATTGGGTTGAGATCGGGGGATTGTGGAGGCCAGGTCATCTGATGCAGCACTCCATCACTCTCCTTCTTGGTAAAATAGCCCTTACACAGCCTGGAGGTGTGTTGGGTCATTGTCATGTTGAAAAACAGATGGGATGGCGTATCGCTGCAGAATGCTGTGGTAGCCATGCTGAATTGTGTGCCTTGAATTCTAAATACATCACAGACAGTGTCACCAGCAAAGCACCCCCACACCATAACACCTCCTCCTCCATGCTTTACGGTGGGAACTACACATGCAGAGATCATCCATTCACCCACAAAGACAAGGTGGTTGGAACCAAAAATCTCAAATTTGGACTCCAGACCAAAGGATACATTTCCACCAGTCTAATGTCCATTGCTCGTGTTTCTTGGCCCAAGCAGGTCTCTTCTTTGTATTGCTGTCCTTTAGTATTAGTTTCTTTGCAGCAATTTGACCATGGAGGCTTGATTCACACAGTCCCCTCTGAACAGTTGATGTTGAGATGTGTCTGTGACTTGAACTCTGTGAAGCATTTATTTGGGCTGCAATTTCTGAGGCTGGTAACTCTAATTAACTTGCAGAGCTACTGCAGCAGAGCTAACTTTGGGTCTTACATTCCTGTGGCGGTCCTCATGAGAGGCAGTTTCATCATTGCGCTTGATGGTTTTTGCGACTTTCAAAGTTCTTGAAATGTTCTGTATTGACTGACCTTCATGTCCTAAAGTAATGAACGACTGTCATATCTCTTTGCTTATTTGAGCTGTTCTTGCCATAATATGGACTTGGTCTTTTACCAAATAGGGCTATCTTCCGTATACCCCCCCTCCCCCCTACCTTGTCACAACGCAACTGATTGGCTCAAATGCATTAAGAAGGAAAGAAATTCCACAAATTAACTTTTAAGATGGCACACCTGTTCATTGAAATGCATTCCATGTGACTACCTCATTAAGCTGGTTGAGAGAATGCCAAGAGTGTGCAAAGCTGTCATCAAGGCAAAGGGTGGCTACTCTGAAGAAACTGAATTATAAAATATATTTTGATTTGTTTAACACTTTTTTGTTTACTACATGATTCCAAATGTGTTATTTCATAGTTTTGATAACTTCACTATTATGCTACAATGTAGAAAATAGTAAAAAATAAAGAAAAACCCTTGAATGAGTAGGTGTTATATATATATACACAAGTTCTGAATTCAAAATGTCAGCATTCAAAAGAAAAAGTCTCTCATTAGGCAAAACCTGTCTCAACCAATAAAGCACAGGTGGGGTCTACCAGGCACAGATAAAGCTTCCCCTTGAGTTACCCAAAAGTGAACTAATTAGAACATCCCCAAACGGGACCTTAAATACACTGAACATAAATACTGTACAATCGCAACATGTAAAGTGTTGGTCCAATGTTTCATGAGCTGAAATAAAAGATCCCTTATTTCTCTCAAATTTTGCGCACAAATGTGTTTACATCCCTGTTAATGAGCATTTCTCATTTGCCAAGATAATCCATCCACCTGACAGTTGTGGCATATCAAGAGCTGATTCAACAGCATGGTCATAACACAGGTGCACCTTTTCCTGGGGACAATTAAAGGCCACTCTAAAATGTGCTGTTTTGTCACACAACACAATGCCACAGATGCCTCAAGTTTTGAGGGGAGCGTGCAATTGGCATGCTGACTTCAGGAATGTCCAACAGAGCTGTTGCCAGAGAATTGAATGTCCATTTCTCTACAATAAGCCTTCTATGTCATTTTAGAGAATTTGGCAGTACATCCAATTGGCCTCACAACCGCAGACCAGGTGTAATCACGCCAGCCCAGGACCTCCACATCCGGCTTCTTTACCTATGCGATGGTCTGAGACCAGACACCCGGACAGCTGATGAAACTGTGAGTTTGCGCATAGAGATACCATGACGAGATCCTGAGGTCCATTGTCGCGTCATTCATACGCTGCCATCACTATATTGGGTGGCTGTAAGAAATCACTTTAAGTGAGTTTCAATCAGTTAGATGGCTGAAATCAAAAAGGGAAATGAGATCAATGTTTGTTAATAACAAAGACATACTGATATGGTATGCGTAGAGATTCGTGTTTAGTAAAAGTGTACACATACAGACTGGGAAAAGAAAGAGACAGGGTTATTAACCAGGTGAGCTTTGATGACCGGGTGCATGACAGGGAAAGAGGTTCCTCTTCCATTTCCCCCCCTCACCTCCAGGAGGTAATTTGGTTGTGAACGAGTGGAGGTTGTGTACCCTGTCATGCATAGGCTTTGATCACTAGCGATGCTAATGTCGTCACGCAACAAAAACAGTACGTCTAACTCAAAGAGCAGGGGCACTTTCAGACACAATAGTTATAGGTTGTCACCTAACGTATCAAAAGCAAAGAGATGGCTCAAGGTGAAGTTACACTAGTATGGGCAATGGAGGTTGAGCAGCCTCATTTACTAGCAGAAAACCATTAGCAATACCAGAAGACACTGAATATTACCTGGGTAAAACAAAATTGTACACCTAATTCAAAGTGAAGGGTACCAAAAGACATAGGTTATCACCTAATTCAAGGGTCCACCAAAAAATTATGACTCAAAGTCTGCTGTACTCTCAGCGAGGGAATATTTCATTCACTTATCAAATCATGAAATCAAATCAAATTGTATTTGCCGAGTACAACAGTGAAATGCTTACTTACAAGCCCTTAACCAACAATGCAGTTTTAAGAAAAAGTAAAAAATAGATATGTAAAAAATAAAAATAGCAAATAATTAAAGAGCAGCAGTAAAATAAAATAATAGTAGGGAGGCAATATACAGGGGGTACCGGTACAGAGTCAATGTGCGGGGGCACCGGTTAGTCGAGGTAATTGAGTTAATATGTACATGTGGGTAGAGTTAAAGTGACTATGCATAGATAATAGACAGAGCAATGCAAATAGTCCGGGTAGCCATGATTAGCTGTTCAGGAGTCTTATGGCTTGGAGGTAGAAGCTGTTAAGAAGCCTTTTGGACCTAGAATGGCGCTCCAGTACTGCTTGCCGTGCAATAGCAGAGAGAACAGTCTATGACTAGGGTGGCTGGAGTCTTTGGCAATTTTGAGGGCCTTCCTCTGACACCGCCTGGTATAGAGGTCCTGGATGGCAGAAAGCTTGGCCCCAGTGATGTACTGGGCCGTACGCACTACCCTCTGTCGTGCCTTGCGGTCGGAGGCCGAGCAGTTGCCATACCAGGCGGTGATGCAACCAGTCAGGATGCTCTCGATGGTGCAGCTGTAGAATTTTTTGAGGATCTGAGAACCCATGCCAAATCTTTTCAGTCTCCTGAGGTGGAATAGGCTTTGTCGTGCCCTCTTCACGACTGTCTTGGTGTGTTTGGACCATGATAGTTTGTTGGTGATGTGGACACCAAGGAACTTGAAGCTCTCAACCTGTTCCACTTAGCAAGGAGAACTTAAACATTGTTATCAGTAATATCACACCACAAGGGACAAATCAAACCACGAATGGCAAATTTGACCACAAATGGTTAATTACCAGACACAGTCTATTCAGCTTAAAATGTGAATCACAACATTTAAACTTAGACAAAATGTGAATACCAAAGTGACGATTTTGTTCGTTATAGCAAGACAAATCCAAAGCTTATAAAACTTGCACACATAAAACGGATCAGGGATGAGAAACTTCTACACTCTTAGAAGTAACCTTTTTGGGTTCTAAAAAGTCCCACACTTTCCGGTTCAAAAAGGTTCCTCTGGGAACCCCTGTGTAAAGGGGTCTTCGAGGAACCCCTGTGTAGAAGTTCAAACCGGAACCTTTTTGAGATGGGAGGGCTTCAATTTTGAACCTTTTTAATAATATATTGTAGAGGTGGCAGCCTATCAGAATATTGGAGGCATGGCTTATTGGAGGCTTGGCTTATTGGAGGCTTGGCTTTCAGATAGTTATTTTTGGCCACCCGTTAGAGTAAATGTCATTCCTGTTCATCATGTTAAGTTTGTACACTGAATATTTATGCATATTCTAATATAATTTTAATAATATTAACATTGATGATTACATATAGTAATAAAGTGCTAACTATTCCAACTTTGTGATTTGCATAGGTTCTTGAGGAACTCATACACCTCTGTAATCCTCATTGACGCTACAAATGTCTGTGCTCATCCTTACATGTGATGACAATACAACAGAACAGGAATGACATTCACTCCCAAAGGAGGATTAAAAAATATATATCTGAAAGCCACGCCGCTACTAAGACAAGCCTCCAGTACAGGGTTCCTCCAGGGTCCTTTTGCTACATTGAAACATTAAAGGTTCCTCCAAGAACCTCTCATCTAAACGAATATGAACAATTGATTGGCAATGGTTCCGTGAGGATCTCCAGGGTTCCTCGAGTCACCACCAATTCTAAGAGTGTATGCTAAAACCTTAAAACACGTCACAAGGAAAATGTAATGTGCCTACACTCTGGTAGGAGGTCAGTGGCTGAGACGGGGAGAGAAGAGCGTTTGAGCTCTTACCATCTCGCTCTTTTAACAACTCGAAAGAAAATTGAAAAGTTCAAACGTGTCGGCTTAGTGCATGAACACCATCAGTTTTAATAACTTCTGCAGTTATATCAAGTCAAACGCAATTTTCAGCACCTTGGGGAGGTGCCAGGAGAGGAATTTCACAAAGAGGGTTTTAGGCGGCTCATAAACCAAGAATTATGAGTTGATATTATTGAAATCAGCTCTTAGACACAGGTCTAATTAGAACACGTGCTAAGCAGAACGAAATCGTAAGTTGCTTGCAAATTGACACTTTTTCCCCGAAATAATTGTAGTCTACCATTGGCTGATAGGTTACTGGTTAAAGCTTGGCATACAACTCAAAACAATAACCTGTTTTTCTGTTGGAAAGCTCTATATTAGGCAATTATGACCCAGTGTTTTTCTACATGACCATTCACACAATTTGTCGGTAGAAATGCGCTATTATGACCCAGCTATCTCTACCCGACCATGCATTTACACAATTGAACCTCAGTCCGGATGGCAACTGAGTTACGGCCCAAATTAGTTGAAATCAAAGCAAGGAAATTTCAAAAACTCTGTACCAGAAGCAGGCTTATTCACAATGGGACCGATTCAGACTTAGGAACTTGCGCCTTTCCTACACACACCTTTCCTACACACTTCTCAGTATTTGCGTTCTGCAAGTGTGGCTACCTTGCGCGCTCTGAATAAATTGCATTCAACCGCTGAAAACCCTCCCACTTGCTGGCCAACAGTTTTTCTTGCTGAGTTTTCTTTCAATAGGGTTTTCAGTACATTTATCTTAAGCCATCCCTTTAAATACGGTGTACCTTTTAGTTAGAATTTTGTCAACCGCCTATAATTAAGACATTCAAGAGTGCCCATCTCTGCAAGTTAAAAGGCCGCACAGTTGATATGCTTCAGTTTGCTGTCATGTCTGGTTTCACATTTGTCTCCAGCAATTATAAGGTCAAATATATCTAAAACATGTGTGATTTATAGTTACAATTCCCTTATCCAAACAGATGACTAATTTACCTAGCTCTTATCAATTCATGGGTTGCATGTTTCGTCACAATATTGTTTTGAATGTTCGTTTTGGACTGATGCCCAACTGAGCATTCTACTCAATGCATCGTCAATGAGCATTGATGAAGATTTCATCAAAAGTGCATTACAGTGGCTTGGAAATACAATGCCATTCAAAAGGAGGCAAAGAATATGTAGGAAAACCTTTTGTCATCATTTTGATGTCGCCAGATTGACATTAGATGCAGTATAACGTTAGCTAGTTAGCTAAGATTGAGGGGAGGACATTGGAGTTTAGCTTGCTACCGTTAGCATTGCTAGCTATTTTTGACTAACTTTGCCAGCTAATGACAACATTGCCATCTGTCTAAAGTACATTTGATCTATAAAAACAAAGAGAGTCGCACACTCCATATGTATAACCTCCCAGTAATTTATTGTCTAAAATTCCACCAACGTTGCGGCATCACTGTGCCTTCTTCAGGGTAATGTCATGAATGCTTGAACCAGGTTATGTAGACAAACAGTGCAATTAGTGCAACCAATGACAATAGTGAGGGGTGTGTCATAATTGCTAGGTTGATCAGAATGATATATTCAAATATTTCCAATTTAATTAAATGTTTTTGTTACATGTCATCTTTTGGTTCAACCATAATGCATAATAAGTATCATCAACAGGGGGAACATATTGGGTGTACGCTGATCAGCTGTAGAAAGAATACATTCATTTACAAAACCTGTTCACAGAAAATATAATTGGTCATTAGAAGGGCCTGAGATCAAAGTCAATATTCAGACCACTAGGGATCAATTTGACGACATGATAATGCTGGTAAAGTTATTTCCTATTAAACATTTGACTACTTTAGCAATGTCATCATATTTCCAGGCACTATAGTGTAATTTAGATTAATCATTCATTAGCCTTCGTCCAGAATGACTGGGATTATTACGACTTTAGGGCACAACTATGGCGCCACCGATAGAGGGCGGCTTGAGAACGTTCATAACAATGGCATGGAACTAACATGTTCGCTTGACCTTATTCATGGTTTCCTCACGTGTAAATGTGGTGAAATTATGATGAAATTAAGTCAAGGCTAGAATAGGGCGTATCTGTAGACACACCTCCGCCACGCCTTCATTTATTCGATCTCCACCCCAAATGAATAGCGGCTGAATATCATGCTATTCTCATGCTGAAGTTCAACAGCAGAATACGCATAGAGAGAAAACTGCATAAAAAGGGAATTACGTTGCATTTGCGCACGGTTTACTTGGGTCGGAATCGGAATTGTGGAACGGATTAAGGACTAGAGTATGAATCATGCATGACGGCCGACTGGACACCTAATCAGGGAGGAGGGGATATATTCAACTGGGCTAAACTAAGGATATATGCAAGCGATTATTCTAATAATCCTAAAATAAAACAAAGTATGAAGTTTTAGGAGAAATATAGCCACTAGTTATGAGGATTACATTCATGCACATTTTTGGGTGGTAACATTAAACACTCAACCAACTCTTTGATGCAGAAAACACCATAGTTAGCAGAAAAAGAAGGCTCAATAAACATAATTAAAACATCAACTTCAAGCACGCCTTGATCTTAATGATTGTATTCACGTCCACTATTGTTTCAATTATCAAAATAATATATTATGCCCAAATCCAGAGCTTGCCATTCTAATGCAATAGAATTGCAATGGCCTATGAATTACAGGGGATAGTGAGGAGAGTACAGTCACGCATACAGCAGCTTTTTAGGAGGCGGGAGATCACAGCAGCAACTCAGGAGGCGGGCCACCAAAATCTAAGCAAGTGTGTACACTTATTAATATAAAATTATTAACGGGGCACCACTTGCTCTAAGTCAGCAAGAAACTATAAAATAGTTACAATTATAACTACGGTTAACGTATTATTCTGAAGGCAATTAAGTTCTTAAAATGACAAGGCAAGGCATTCTTCGAGACAGTAGATATTTTATAAAACAAAATATTTATTTAGAAATAACCAGGGTAAAGTAACGAGTTTACAGGATGAATGATTAATGAAGATTTAGGCAAAATTATGAACTAATATGATAGGCTACAGAATCAAAGTCATAAACAGGGAATGGGGATTAGAGGGCCTAAAATCAAACAAACAGTTATTCTTCATATTTCAGAACGGAAACAGGCAGAGATTATAGGATAAATATATACTGAATAAAAATATTAACGAAACATGCAACAACTTCAACGATTTTACTAAGTTAACGTTCATATGAGGAAATCAGTCAATTGAAAAAAATGCATTAGGCCCTAATCTATGGCTTTCACATGACTGGGAATACAGATATGCATCTGTTGGTTGCAGATACCTTTTTAAAAAATTGACTCACAATGGGCCTCAGAATCTCGTTGAGGTATTTTTCATAAAATAAAATGCAATTGTGTTCGTTGTCCGTAGTTTATGCCTGCCCATAACATAACCCCACTGCACAATGTTGACATCAGCAAACCGCTTGACCACACGACACCATACACATGGTCTGCGGTTGTGAGGCCGGATGGACGTACTGCCAAATTCTCTAAAATGATGTTGGAGCAGGCTTATGGTAGAGACATTAACATAACATTCTCTACCAACAGCTCTGGCGGACATTCCTGCAGTCAGCATGCAAATTGCATCCTCCCGCAAAACGTTAGACATCTGTGGCATTGTGTTGCGTGACAATACTGCACATTTTAGAGTGGCCTTTTATTGTCTCCAGCACAAGGTGCACCTGTGTAATGATCACGCGCTTTAATCAGCTTCTTGATATGCCACACCTGTCAGGTGGATGGATTATCTTGGCAAAGGAGAAATACTCACTAACAGAGATGTAAATGAATTTGTGCACAACGTTTTAGATAAATAAGCTTTTTGTGCATTTGGAACATTTCTGGGATCTTTTATTTCAGCTCATGAAACACTTTATATGTTGTGTTTATATTTTTGTTCAGTGTAGATAGTAATAATAAAGCAGCAGATACAGATTACACGCTCACATTCAAATCAGGGTAAAGATAGGTGAGACCGAGATGGATACTCTTACGTACAGTTGAAGTCGGAAGTTTACATACACTTAGGTTGGAGTCATTAAAACTCATTTTTCAACCACTCCACAAATTTCTTGTTAACAAACTATAGTTTTGGCAAGTCGGTTAGGACATCTACTTTGTGCATGACAAAAGTAATTTTTCTAACAATTGTTTGCAGACAGATTATTTCACGTATAATTCACTGTATCACAATTCCAGTGGGTCAGACGTTTACATACACTAAGTTGACTGTGCCTTTAAACAGCTTGGAATATTCCAGAAAATGATGTCATGGCTTTAGAAGCTTCTGATAGGCTAATTGACATCATTTGAATCAATTGGAGGTGTACCTGTGGATGTATTTCCAGTCTACCTTCAAACTCAGTGCCTCTTTGCTTGACATCATGCGAAATCAAAGAAATCAGCCAAGACCTCAGAGAAATTGTCCGCAGACCTCCACAAGTCTGGTTCATCCTTGGGAGCAATTTCCAAATGCCTGAAGGCAAATACCACGTTCATCTGTACAAACAACTAGTACGCAAGTATAAACACCATGGGACCATGCAGCCGTCATACCGCTCAGGAAGGAGACGCGTTCTGTCTCCTACAGATGAACGTACTTTGGTCTGCGGAAAGCGCAAATCAATCCCAGAACAACAGCAAAAGGACCTTGTGAAGATGCTGGAGGAACCAGGTGCCAAATATATCTATATCCACAGTGGAAAATGAGTCCTATATCGACATAACCTGAAAGGCCGCTCAGCAAGGAAGAAGCCACTGCTCCAAAACCACCATTAAAAAGCCAGACTACAGTTTGCAACTGCACATGGGGACAAAGATCGTACTTTTTAGAGAAATGTCCTCTGGTCTGATTAAACAAAAAGAACTGTTTGGCCATAATGACCAACGTTATGTTTGGAGGAAAAAGGGGTGGGCTTTCAAGCTCGAAGAACACCATCCCAACCGTAAGCACAGGGTGGCAGCATCATGGTGTGGGGTGCTTTTGCTGCAGGAGGGACTGGTGCACTTTACAAAATAGATGGCATTAGAGGAAGTAAAATTATGTGGCTATATTGAAGCAACATCTCAAGAGATCAGTCAGAAAGTTAAAGCTTGGTCGCAAATGGGTCTTCAAATGGAAAATGACCCCAAGCCTTCTTCCAAAGTTAGGTTCAAAATGGCTTAAGGACAACAAAATCAAGGTATTGGAGATGGCCTATCACAAAGCCTTGACCTCAATCCTATAGATAATTTGTGGGCACAACTGAAAAAAGGTCTTGCCTTGAGCAAGGAGGCCTACAATCCTAACTCAGTTACACCAGCTCTGTCAGGAGGAATGGGCCAAAATTCACCCAACTTATCTTGGAAGCTTGTGGAAGACTACCAAAAACGTTTCACCCAAGTTAAACAATTTAAAAGGCAATGCTACCAAATACTAATTGAGTGTATGTAAACTTCTGGCCCACTGGGAATGTGATGAAAGAAATAAAAGCTGAAATAAATAATTCTCTCTACTATTATTCTGACATTTCACATTCTTAAAATAAAAGTGGTGATCCTAACTGACCTAAAACAGGGAATATTTACTAGGATTAAATGTCAGGAATTGTGAACAACTGAGTTTAAATGTATTTGGCTAAAGGTGTATGCAAACTTCCCGACTTCAACTGTATATCATGTCTGGAACCAACAGTCTTCAAGGAACTCTCCAAAACAAAGGATTTCAGTAGTCCAAAGTAGAATTCTTGCAAGGACCCCTTTCGGGGTGGCCTTGAATTGGTTCGAATTCATAAATTCAATACTTAACCGTGTGGCTGGTTGCTGTCCAAAGCAAGATAGGTCTTTGTGTTTTTCTCATTGTGGTTGATGTCTAGCTGTGCATGTGTTAATTCAACGCTCCTCTACACTAGGTAGCATATCAAACACAAGCAAGACAGACACACAGTCTAATTAGCGATTTAATGTTCTTTTTTCATCATCATTCCAAACATTGGATAAGCAGGAGGAAGACAGACAGTCAAAGTAGTGTGTTCTTTTTTTGGGAACTCTGGCTGAAGGAAGCGGCTTCGATATGGCAGAAAATATAAAGATTGCTTCCATCATCACACAAAACAGTGATTGTTTTTCTTGTCGATGCGTTTAGGGACTGTGTCCTGCTTGTGCAACTGCAATATCCATTACAACAGACAGAGAAGGTTATTTTTTATTCGCTCTTCAGGAATATGAGACAGACATAGGCTACAGAAAAGGGGGAGTAAAGAGAGAAACATAAGAGATGGGTAGTGTGAGCAGCAGCTACGTGTGTATGTAAAATAAAACATGCGCAGAACGTGATCCGGATCCTTAGCTTTGATTAAAAGGTTTCCGGAGGGGTGGGAGGTGGCAGTAACTCTGTATTCGCAGCCATGGCATTCCGTTTTCCCCTCACCACTCAGACCACTCCCAGACAGTCCTAGCGAAATTATTTCTTGAGAAACTGCTCTTTGCTAAGAAGCTATTTTTGTAAATTTTCGCCCATTTTAATTGGGAACAATTACAGTAAGATACTTCTTCATTTTACCGAGAAATGATTTGATAAAAATGGCTGCATTGGACCTTTAACCTTTTACATTTTAGTGATTTAGCAGATGCTCTTATCCAGAGCGACATTGTGTTTACAATGTACCACATCTCTGGTGAGCACAAGGGAGAAATTTAATATTATAGAGGTACGTGTCAGCTAAGCTAACAGTGGCTAAAATCTTTATGATTGCAGCCATGTTTGTTTATGTTTGACAAGCGAAAACTCCCTAATCCCATTGACTATAAGATGCAAATAAACAAAGTGAAAGTCAAAGATGGCTGTGCCCATTGCCCGAATAAGATCAACTTAGTTTGGCCACTTTTCAGGATATTACAAATCTTCGATGTGCTTGATACAGTGTATATAAGAACCGGGGCACATGACTTGACAAGTCGTTTACAGTTTTTGAAAAAATCACAAAGCAAATAAAATGTTTTCACCTCAGAGATTATCACCTCAAATACAAGCATAGCCGGTGTGCGAAAGCTAAACAGGGTTGCCAGATTCGAGTGAAACCATTTTAGGGGGGTTGGGTTTGCAGTTGGTAATACTTAAAGTTTATACAAACGTCACCAAGTTTTGGAAGGAGATCGATAACTGGTCCACCCACATAACATTCAGCCAGTAGATGACGCCAAAGTACAGTGGGGAAAAAAAGTATTTAGTCAGCCACCAATTGTGCAAGTTCTCCCACTTAAAAAGATGAGAGGCCTGTAATTTTTCATCATAGGTACACGTCAACTATGACAGACAAAATGAGAAAAAAATGTTTTAATGAATTTATTTGCAAATTATGGTGGAAAATAAGTATTTTAGTCAATAACAAAGTTTCTCAATACTTTGTTATATACCCTTTGTTGGCAATGACACAGGTCAAACGTTTTCTGTAAGTCTTCTACAAGGTTTTCACATTACACACTGTTGCTGGTATTTTTGGACCATTCCTCCCATGCAGATCTCCTCTAGAGCAGTGATGTTTTGGGGCTTTCGCTGGGCAACACGGACTTTCAACTCCCCTCCAAAGATTTTCTATGGGGTTGAGATCTGGAGACTGGCTAGGGCCACTCCAGGACCTTGAAAATGCCTTCACGGCCACTCCTTCAAGGTTTCCGGGCGGTGTGTTTGGGATCATTGTCATGCTGAAAGACCCAGCCACGTTTCATCTTTCAATGCCCTTGCTGATGGAAGGAGGTTTTCACTCAAAATCTCACGAACATGGCCCCATTCATTCTTTCCTTTACACGGATCAGTCATCCTGGTCCCTTTGCAGAAAAAGTAAACAGCCCCAAAGCAATGATGTTTCTACCCCCATGCTTCACAGTAGGTATGGTGTTCTTTGGATGCAACTCAGCATTCTTTGTCCTCCAAACACGACTAGTTGAGTTTTTACCAAAAAGTTATATTTTGGTTTCATCTGACTTCATATGACATTCTCCCCAATCCTCTTCTGGATCATCCAAATGCCTCTAGCAAACTTCAGACGGGCCTGGACATGTACTGGCTTAAGCAGGGGACACATCTGGCACTGCAGGATTTGGGTCCCTGGCGGCGTAGTGTGTTACTGATGGTAGGGTTTGTTACTTCTGGTCCCAGCTCTCTGCAGGCCATTCACTAGGTCCCCCCGTGTGGTTCTGGGATTTTTGCTCACCGTTCTTGTGATCATTTTGACCCCACGGGGTGAGATCTTGCGTGGAGCCCCAGATCGAGGGAGATTATCAGTGGTCTTGTATTCTTCCATTTTCCTAATAATTGCTCCCGCAGTTGATTTCTTCAAACCAAGCTGCTTACCTATTGCAGATTCAGTCTTCCCAGCCTGGTGCAGGTCTACAATTTTGTTTCTGGTGTCCTTTGACAGCTCTTTGGTCTTGGCCATAGTGGAGTTTGGAGTGTGACTGTTTGAGGTTGTGGACAGGTGTCTTTTATACTGATAACAAGTTCAAACAGGTGCCATTAATACAGGTAAGGAGTGAAGGACAGAGGAGCCTCTTAAAGAAGAAGTTACAGGTCTGTGAGAGCCAGAAATCTTGCTTGTTTGTAGGTGACCAAATACTTATTTTCCACCATAATTTGCTAATAAATTCATTAAAAATCATGCAATGTGATTTTCTGGAAAAACATTTCTCAATTTGTCTGTCATAGTTGACGTGTACCTATGATGAAAATTACAGGCCTCTCTCATCTTTTTAAGTGGGAGAACATGCACAATTGGTGGCTGACTAAATACTTTTTCCCCCCACTGTATAAACCTAGATAATCCTGTCTAGCTCCATATTTTATGATAACTCATTATATCTACAACCTCGCCTCACTCATGCCACGGTCTCTGCACATAATACAGTGCATTCGGAAAGTATTCAGATCCCTTGACATTTTCCACATTTTGTTACGTTGCAGCCTTATTCTAAAATTGATTAAATTTAATGTTTTCCTCATCAATCTACACACAATACCAGAGAACCTTATTTACATAAGTATTCAGACCCTTTGCTATGAGACTCGAAATTGAGGTGCGTCCTGTTTCCATTGATCATCCTTGAGATGTTTCTACAACTTGATTGGAGTCCACCTGATGTAAATTCAATTGATTGGACATGATTTGGAAAGGCACACACATGTTGACAGTGCATGTCAGAGCAAAAACTAAGCCATGAGGTCGAAGGAATTGTCTGTAGAGCTCAGAGACAGGATTGCATTGTGGCACAGATATGGGCAAGGGTACAAAAAACATTCTGCAGCATTGAAGGACCCCAAGAACACAGTGGCCTCCATCATTTTTAAATGGAAGAAGTTTGGAACCACCAAACTTGGTAGAGTGGCCAGACGGAAGCCACTACTCAGTAAAAGGTACATGACAGCCCGCTTGGAGTTTGCCAAAAGGCACCTAAAGACTCTCAGACCATGAGAAACAAGATTCTCTGGTCTGACGAAACCAAGATTGAACTCTTTGGCCTGAATGCTAAGCGTCACATCTGGAGGAAACCTAGTACCATCCCTACGGTGAAGCATGGTGGTAGCAGCATCATGCTGGGGGGATGTTTTTCAGCAGCAGGGACTGGGACACTAGCCAGGATCGAGGGAAAGATACTTGTTGAAAACCTTCTCCAGAGCGCTCAGGGCCTCAGACTGGGGCGAAGGTTCACCTTCCTACAGGACAACGACCCTAAGCACACAGCCAAGACAAAGCAGGAGTGGCTTCGGGACAAGTCTCTGAATGTCCCAGCCAGAGCCCGGACTTGAACCCGATCAAACATCTCTGGAGAGACCTGAAAAAAACTGTTTTTGCTTTGTCATTATTGGGTTTTGTGTGTAGATTGATGAGGGAAAAAAACTATTTAATCAATTTTAGAATAAGGCTGTAACGTAACATCATGTGGAAAAAGTGAAGGGGTCTGAATACTCTCCGAATGCACTGTATAGCTGATTACACGCACACACCATTCAATCTGATAATCCACACAAACTACCTCACTTTGTTGCTCACATGACTTGAGCCACCCTGTTCTCACTCTCCTCTGTCCCGACCAGGCTAAAATCTATCCAAACCATAATACTCACTGCATTTGAGGATTGCGAAATATCTTCTTCGCTTGGCGACGAGGCAGGCATTTGTAGGCTACATGTCCAGTGGTGATAATTCGTTGACATGATGATAAAATGTAGCCATCGCTGTAGCCTAGTTTTTCCAGGGGAGAATAAATTAAATTAATTTACAAAATTAACAAAAAATATTTAGGATGCCAGTGTTTCCCTTAGCCATTCTTGGAATATGTAATATATGCTCATACCCCGCTCTCACTTTGTTTGTTCGCCACTATTGCATCAAACACACAGGACTTAGCAACTCAGGTGTCCCGCCCGTCTCACATGAGCAGCCACTCAGACAGGCTAATACCAAAGCCTCTTTCAGATACAGTGAGGGAAAAAAGTATTTGATCCCCTGCTGATTTTGTACGTTTGCCCACTGACAAAGACATGATCAGTCTATAATTTTAATGGTAGGTTTATTTGAACAGTGAGAGACAGAATAACAACAACAAAATCCAGAAAAATGCATGTCAAAAATGTTATAAATTGACTTGCATTTTAATGAGGGAAATAAGTATTTGACCCCTCTGCAAAACATGACTTAGTACTTGGTGGAAAAACCCTTGTTGGCAATCACAGAGGTCAGACGTTTCTTGTAGTTGGCCACCAGGTTTGCACACATCTCAGGAGGGATTTTGTTCCACTCCTCTTTGCAGATCTTCTCCAAGTCATTACGGTTTCGAGGCTGACGTTTGGCAACTCGAACCTTCAGCTCCCTCCACAGAATTTCTATGCGATTAAGGTCTGGAGACTGGCTAGGCCACTCCAGGACCTTAATGTGCTTCTTCTTGAGCCACTCCTTTGTTGCCTTGGCCGTGTGTTTTGGGTCATTGTCATGCTGGAATACCCATCCACGACCCATTTTCAATGCCCTGGCTGAGGGGAAGGAGGTTCTCACCCAAGATTTGACGGTACATGGCCCCGTTCATCGTCCCTTTGATGCGGTGAAGTTGTCCTGTCCCCTTAGCAGAAAAAACACCCCCAAAAGCAATGTTTCCACCTCCATGTTTGACGGTGGGGATGGTGTTCTTGGGGTCATAGGCAGCATTCCTCCTCCCCTCCAAACACGGCGAGTTGAGTTGATGCCAAAGAGCTCCATTTTGGTCTCATCTGACCACAACACTTTCACCCAGTTCTCCTCTGAATCATTCAGATGTTCATTGGCAAACTCAGACGGCCCTGTATATGTGCCTTTCATGAGCAGGGGACCTGCGGGCGCTGCAGGATTTCAGTCCTTCACGGCGTAGTGTGTTACCAATTGTTTTCTTGGTGACTATGGTCCCAGCTGCCTTGAGATCATTGACAAGATCCTCCCTTGTAGTTCTGGGCTGATTCCTCACCGTTCTCATGATTATTGCAACTCCACGAGGTGAGATCTTGCATGGAGCCCCAGGCCCAGGGAGATTGACAGTTATTTTGTGTTTCTTCCATTTGCGAATAATCGCACCAACTGTTGTCACCTTCTCACCAAGCTGCTTGGAGATGGTCTTGTAGCCCATTCCAGCCTTGTGTAGGTCTACAATCTTGTACCTGACATCCTTGGAGAGCTCTTTGGTCTTGGCCATGGTGAATCTGATTGATTGATTGCTTCTGTGGACAGGTCTCTTTTATACAGGTAACAAACTGAGATTAGGAGTACTCCCTTTAAGAGTGTGCTCCTAATCTCAGCTCGTTACCTGTATAAAAGACACAAGGGAGCCAGAAATCATTCTGATTGAGAGGGGGTCAAATACTTATTTCCCTCATTAAAATGCAAATCAATTTATAAAATTTTTGACATGCGTTTTTCTGGATTTTTGTTGTTGTTATTCTGTCTCTCACTGTTCAAATAAACCTACCATTAAAATTATAGACTGATCATTTCTTTGTCAGTGGGCAAACCTACAAAATCAGCATGGGATCAAATACTTTTTTCCCTCACTGTAATAACACATGTAATATAGATGATAATGACAGAATTATCAATAATATTATAGATACTCACTGCTACTACCATAGGCAGAAAGGATAAGAGATTGAGCAGTTAAAAATGTCAGTTTTATAATGCCTAATATGAAGCACAAGATGCGGTCTTGATGCAGTGAGGGGTGCAGAGAATAATGGCAAAATGCAACATAGAATTCTGGTATCGCGTGCAAAAATAACTCACATTGTAAGGGCCGTTATTCATATTTAGAACTTATGCATCAAAAGGTTAACGACACACTTTATCAATATATACAGGAAATCTATATAGTGTACATCATCTACCTTTAGCCAGTCATTGGGACTGATGGTATGTCTCTTTTTGTGCAGGCATTAATGGCCGAATTGGCTGTGCCTAGGCACAAAATCAATGTCTGAAGAAAGAAAGTCATAATGGCCCTGTGCATTGATTGCTTTTGGCTGATGAAACTTTCGCCCATGGCTTTTTCTTGTCTGCTTCAGAGTGATGTTGCTGACAGCATGATATCAATTATAGGTAATCAGATCACAAGAGAGATAACACAAATAGAGAAGATAGATATGCAGTTTCACATGACGTGACCAACCTAATTGACAGCCTATGTGTAAACTTCTGATTTGGGCTGTTACGGTGACCATATTATCGCCACACTGGCGGTCACGAGTCATGACGGCAGTAAAAATTACAGATTGCCTCTTATCCATTTGTCGTCCCCTTATGCCATAGTTTGTACATCTCAATTGTCATTAGAAACCACATTTGTTTAAGCAAGTCAGCCATCTCAGCTATGTTTTTTTAAAGGCAGTAAATGAGGCTGAATTAACTGTTTCGCTGCCAGACAAGGCTCCGCTGATAGCCAGGTGTAGCAGTGGTAAGATGTTGGGACAGCTTTATGTAGGCCCTAACAGTTTGTGGGCACCGTTTGTCACCGTTATAGTGCAATGAATGTATTGTTTAGTGTTGTGTAGTGGCTTTGCTGGCATGCATCCCACTTATTTTATTTTTTTCCCCACCAAGATTGACATGCTAAAATCACCACTGCTGTGTATCCAGTATATACGACAAATAAAATGTGAAACTTAAAACTCTCTCTCTCTCTCTCTCTCTCTCTCTCTCTCTCTCTCTCTCTCTCTCTCTCTCTCTCTCTCTCTCTCTCTCTCTCTCTCTCTCTCTCTCTCTCTCTCTCTCTCTCTCTCTCTCTCTCTCTCTCTCTCTCTCTCCATACACACGCATTGGGGAGGGGTGTTTGGGATGAGGGGCCCAGCCTGATGAAGGGCCAGCACATCAGTAAGTCACACTCCTGCAGACGTATGACAGTCCAACTGGCTGTGGCATGATGAGTTGTGTCCGCCCTGACCTCAGCATAAATGAGCTACAGTTCACTCCCCTTTGGCTATTGTTACGACTCCAAAACAGGATGTCACTAGGAAGAGACCTCTCAAACCACTGTTTAATGATTTTTGACTCCAGGTCCTAATTATGATGCTCTGATATCTAGTAAGAATACTGAAATTATGTAATGCATTGCTTTCAGATCTATGTGACAGTTCCAGACCAGTAACATCCAGCCTGTCTACAAAGCTGTCATGCACCAAATCTCATAATGCCTAGCATAAGTGTTGCCTATGTCAGTACCTACACCAATATGATATTGTAATCTGATGCTCGACTGCAATGTAGATTACATGGTATTCAATCATTGGGAAATGTGTGCAGTGCGACTGCTTTGCAGACGGTCTGGAACGCGGCCACAATCTTACCCATGAAGTAGGTGACCCGTTTACACATGGCGGCTCGAAGATGAAGTCCTGCAGCATGTTGGGGATGAGCGTGAAGGGCATGCAGAAGACGGCCATCATCAGGTCACTGACCGCCAGCGACAGCAGGAAGGAGTTGGTGACCGTGCGCATGCGCTTGTTGACTGTCAGGACCACAATGATCAGAAGGTTGCCAAAGACACTGAGCAGGGAAGATGAGAGAGTAGAGCAGGATCCGCACCGAGTCCATCTCTGAGAGAGAGAGAGAGAGAGAGAGAGAGAGAGAGAGAGAGAGAGAGAGAGAGAGAGAGAGAGAGAGAGAGAGAGAGAGAGAGAGAGAGAGAGAGAGACAGATGACAATGATCAGATATTAAAAAATATCAGTATTATAACATATCATACGGAGCATAATCACAACACACCATAGTTGGAATATATTCAACATTCTAGACAATATTGCTGGTCTGCAACTAAGCATTATGACTGCAGGGACAGGAGAGCTCCAAGGATGCCATGAAGTCGATGCTAGTCATTGCACTGTCACGGACCCTGTGCTTGAAGTTGACAGCATGTGACGGGACAAGGTCACCATTTGCTATCTGCTGAGCGGGGTGATAAAAAGAGTAATGTCACCCCCAAAGTCAAGGGTTAAAGTCTGCAGGATGCATACTCATATGAAGTGCATACGTCAAAGATGTATAGTTTTTTACAGAAACAGACCTTGTCTCTTTCTAGTCAGCAGGAAGCAGATTGTGCAGTCAACCTTTACAGTGCATTCGGAAAGTATTCAGACTTTTTCCACATTTTGTTATGTTACAGCCTTATTCTAAAATGTATTAAATTAGAATTTTTTCTCATCAATCTACACCCAATAACCCATAATGACAAAGAGAAAACAGTTTTTTTTACATTTCTGCAAATTTTTTGAAAAAAACAACAACATAAATAACTTATTTACATAAGTATTTAGACCCTTTACTATGAGAGTCGAAATTGAGCTCAGGTGCATCTTGTTTCCAGTGATTACCCATGATGTTTCTACAACTTGATTGGATTCCACCTGTGGTAAATTCAATTGCTTGGACATGATTTGGAAAGGCACACACCTGTCTATATAAGGTCCCACAGTTGACAGTGCATGTCCTTGAGTAGCCCAGCCAGAGCCCGGACTTGAACCCGATCGAACATCTCTGGAGAGACCTGAAAATAGCTGTGCAGCGACGCTCCCCATTCAACCTGACAGAGCTTGAGAGGATCTGCAGAGAAGAATGGGAGAAACTCCCCAAATACAGGTGTGCCAAGCCTGTAGCGTCATACCCAAGAAGACTTGAGGCTGTCATTGCTGACAAAGGTGCTTCAACAAAGTACTGAGTAAAGGGTCTGAATACTTATGTCAATATATTATTTCTGTTTTTATTTTTAATACATTTGCAAAAATTACTAAAAACCTGTATTTGCTTTGTCATTATGGGGTATTACAGTTGAAGTCGGAAGTTTACATACACTTATGTTGGAGTCATTAAAACTTGTTTTTCAACCACTACACAAGTTTCTTGTTAACAAACTATAGTTTTGGCAAGTCGGTTAGGACATCTACTTTGTGCATGACACAAGTAATTTTTCCAACAATTGATTACAGACAGATTAATTCACTTATAATTCACTGTATCATAATTCCAGTGGGTCAGAAGTTTACATACACTAAGTTGACTGTGCCTTTTAAAACAGCTTGGAAAATTCCAGAAAATGATGTCATGGCTTTAGAAGCTTCTGATGGGCTAATTGACATCATTTGAGTCAATTGGAGGTGTACCTGTGGATGTATTTCAAGGCCTACCTTCAAACTCAGTGCCTCTTTGCTTGACATCATGGGAAAATCTAAAGAAATCAGCCAAGACCTCAGAAGATAAATTGTAGACCTCCACAAGTCTGATTCATCCTTGGGAGCATTTTCCAAACGCCTGAAGGTACCACGTTCATCTGTACAAACAATAGTACGCAAGTATAAACACCATGGGACCACGCAGCCGTCAAACCGCTCAGGAAGGAGACGCATTTTGTCTCCTAGAGATGAACGTACTTTGGTGCGAAAAGTGCAAATCAATCCCAGAACAACAGCAAAGGACCTTGTAAAGATGCTGGAGGAAACAGGTACAAAAGTATCTATATCCACAGTAAAACGAGTCCTATATCGACATAACCTGAAAGACCACTCAGCAAGGAAGAAGCCACTGCTCCAAAACCGCCATAAAAATACAGACTACAGTTTGCAACTGCACATGGGGACAAAGATCTTACTTTTTGGATAAATGTCCTCTGGTCTGATGAAACAAAAATAGAACTGTTTGGCCATAATGACCATCGTTATGTTTGGAGGAAAAAGGGGGTACTTGCAAGCCAAAGAACACCATCCCAACCGTGAAGCACGGGGTGGCAGCATCATGCTGTGGGGGTGCTTTTGCTGCAGGAGGGACTGGTGCACTTCACAAAATAGATGGCATCATGAGGAAGGAAATGTATGTGGATATATTGAAGCAACATCTCAAGACATGAGTCAGGAAGTTAAAACTTGGTCGCAAATGGGTCTTCCAAATGGACAATGACCCCAAACATACTTCCAAAGTTGTGGAAAAATGGCTTAAGGACAACAAAGTCAAGGATTTTTAAGTGGCTATCACAAAGCCCTGACCTCAATCCTATAGAACATTTGTGGGCAGAACTGAAAAAGCGTGCGCGAGCAAGGAGGCCTACAAACCTTATTCAGTTACACCAGCTCTGTCAGGAGGAATGGGCCAAAATTCACCCAACTTATTGTGGGAAGCTTGTGGAAGGCTACCTGAAACGTTTGACCCAAGTTAAACAATTTAAAGGCAATGCTACCAAATACTAATTGAGTGTATGTAAACTTCTGACCCACTGGGAATATGATGAAAGAAATAAAAGCTGAAATAAATCATTCTCTCTACTATTATTCTGACATTTCACATTCTTAAAATAAAGTGGTGATTTTAACTGACCTAAGACAGGGAATTTTTTACTAGCATTAAATGTCAGGAATTGTGAAAAACTGAGTTTAAATGTATTTGGCTAAGGTGTATGTAAACTTCCGACTTCAACTGTATGTGTAGATTGATGAAGATTTTTTATTTAGGGCTGTAATGTAACAAAATGTGGAAAAAGTCAAGGGGTCTAAATACACTGTATATTTGTAGTGTAAACAGATAATGGTTATTTAATATTCTGTATGGGACAAATCCTGACTTCCACTTAAAGGGGCAGTGCAGTCAAAAACAATGTTGCTTGAGAAATTGCATTTTTGCTAAGAAACTATTATTTCTGGGGCCATTTTAAGTTAACACAATCACAGTAAGGTACTTAATTGTTACCCAGAAATGATTTGATATTGAGATAAAACGTCTGCATTGGACCTTTAGGTCAAGCTTTCACTTCGTTATGCATTGACGTCAATGGGAGACATTAGGATTTGCCCTATGTATAAACTGTCAGTTTGCTTGATTGGACCTGTCACACAATTGTAATAAGTGATAGGTTGGGTAATCCACGCCACTACGATGACATGTCACAATGACTAACATTTAAAAAAGATATACAGTTGAAGTCGGAAGTTTACATACAACTTATCCAAATACATTTAAACTCAGTTTTTCACAATTCCTGACATGTAATCCTAGTAAAAATTCCCTGTTTTAGGTCAGTTAGTAACACCACTTTATTTTACCCTCCCGTTGTCCTAGGGTCACAATGACCCGCCACTGTGTTGAACCAACTTTATTACATTTTTATATTTTTGGGATCATTTGTGAGAAGGAGTCAGTGAGACTTTAAAGAAAGTATTACTGCCTCCTTCTCACAAATGATCCAAAAAATATAAAAATTAAATAAAGTTGGTTCAACACAGTGGCGGGTCATTTTGACCCTAGGACAACGGGAGGGTTAAGAATGTGAAATGTCAGAATAATAGTAGAGAGAATGATTTATTTCAGCTTTTATTTCTTTCATCATATTCCCAGTGGGTCAGAAGTTTACATACATACACTCAATTAGTATTTAGTAGCATTGCCTTTAAATTGTTTAACTTGGGTCAAACGTTTTGGGTAGCCTTCCACAAGCTTCCCACAATAAGTTGGGTGAATTTTGGCCCATTCCTCCTGACAGAGCTGGTGTAATTGAGTCAGGATTGTAGGCCTCCTTGCTTGCACACGCTTTTTCAGTTCTGCCCACAAACTTTCTATAGTATTGAGGTCAGGGCTTTGTGATAGCCACTTCAATACCTTGACCTGTTGTCCTTAAGCCATTTTGCCACAACTTTGGAAGTATGCTTGGGGTCATTGTCCATTTGGAAGACCCATTTGCGACCAAGCTTTAACTTCCTGACTGATGTCTGGAGATGTTGCTTCAATATATCCACATAATTTTCCTTCCTCATGATGCTATCTATTTTGTGAAGTGCACCAGTCCCTCCTGCAGCAAAGCACCCCCACAGCATGATGCTCCTACCCCCAGGCTTCACGGTTGGGATGGTGTTCTTTGGCTTGCAAGCTGCCCCTTTTTCCTCCAAACATAACGATGGTCATTATGGCCAAACATTTCTATTTTTGTTTCATTAGACCAGAGGACATTTCTCCAAAAAGTATGATCTTTGTGCAGTTGCAAACCGTAGTCTGGCTTTTTTTATGGCGGTTTTGGAGCAGTGGCTTCTTCCTTGCTGAGCAGCCTTTCAGGTTATGTCGATATAGGACCAGTTTTACTGTGGATATAGATACTTTTGTACCTGTTTCCTCCAGCATCTTCACAAGGTCCTTTGCTGTTGTTCTGGGATTGATTTGCACTTTTCGCACCAAAGTACATTCATCTCTAGGAGACAGAACGCGTCTCCTTCCTGAGCGGTCTGATGGCTGCGTGGTCCCATGGTGTTTATACATGCATACTATTGTTTGTACAGATGAACGTGGTACCTTCAGGCGTTTGGAAATTACTCCCAAGGATTAACCAGACTTGTGGAGGTCTACAATTTTCTTTCTGAGGTCTTGGCTGATTTCTTTTGATTTTCCCATTATGTCAAGCAAAGAGGCACTGAGTTTCAAGGTAGGCCTTGAAATACATCCACAGGTACACCTCCAATTGACTCAAATTATGTAAATTAGCCTATCAGAAGCTTCTAAAGCAATGACATCATTTTCTGGAATTTTCCAGGCTGTTTAAAGGCACAGTCAACTTAGTGTATGTACATTTCTGACCCACTGGAATTGTGATACAGTGAATTATAAGTGAAATAATCTGTCTGTAAACAATTGTTGGAAAAATTACTTTTGTCATGCACAAAGTAGATGTCCTAACCGACTTGCCCAAACTATAGTTTGTTAACAAGACATTTGTGGAGTGGTTGAAAAATGAGTTTTAATGACTCCAACCTAAGTGTATGTAAACTTCTGACTTCAACTGTATATATATATATATATATATATATATATACTCTTCCCAGTCGTAAATGAGCTTCCACACCTGTGATCACTAACAACCTAGTAATTACTGTCAATTACTGATTACAGTCATCCAATTGCAGGTTTTCTTTTTCAGGATAACCTGATGGTTATGGAGGCAAAGCAGTGTGGCTAAAGATATACCGCTGTGCTGCTGTCATGTTGATGCACACACCTGTGTATATTTGTCACATGGGTAGTGTTCAGAAGGTACCAAACAAAGAAAATGCAAAATAAATGGAGTGAAACAGGGATGTACTACCTATAATTATCCAATACGAAACACTTGTTTTCGTTTTCTGTTGCTTACCGCTTTGCTATGGTGTGCCCTAATGATGACGAGTAGCATAATAACTAAAGGATGCCTCTCCATGCCTCTTGGTCCTAGGCTTTGGGATAGTTAAAAGGCCAGTGCCAGAGGACCTGAGGGACCTACTGGATACATAACTTAAACGCATGTCTAACATGTATTGGGGTGCACAATCGTGGATTGATTTAAAAACCAATAGAAGAATCTTAAAAGTAATTCTAAAACTCACAGGCAGCCAGAGACCTTAAAACCGGTGTAATGTGTGCTCTCCGTCTGGTCTTGGTCAGTACCCGTGCTGACCAAGACCAGATGGAGCGCACACATTACACATTCTGTATGTTTTGCAGCTGTCACGGTTTACTATGCCAGAACCCAGAAGCAGACCAGGACAAGGTACGTTGAGAGAAAGGTGAGTGTTTATTTAATAGATTCCGAGTGAGGCTGAATAATCCAGGGAACAGAGCGGGTGGCGTGGATGGGTTGTTGAGGGTGCAGTGGTTGGTCCGGTACTGGCTCGGCAGCCGCCGACCATCAGGCAGAGGTTGGGTGAAGGTTCCGGGTGAGAGACTGCAGACAGAACAAAAACGGAGGTCAGTACACAGCAAGTCACAAAGTGCAAAACAACAAAACTAACACTAATGGCTCAGAGGCTGATACGCTGACAAACATACTGTTCATAGCTAACATCCGGCAGGAACTGGATGTTCGGCCAGAGCCTAAGAAGGGTGATGATCAGGACCAGGTGTGCAGATTGCTGATGGGATGCAGGCGCGGAAAACAAGAGCGCTCCCGGAGCGCTCCCGAACCCTCGGGAAACTGGAGATTACGAACAGGAACACTAGTCACCAGACAGGACCCGACTCAGACAGCCGGGATCGTTACAGTACCCCCCTCCGACAACGCCACCGGGCGGACTCCCGGAGCGCCAGGATGGAGGCGGTAGAAGTCACTGATGAGGTCCGCATCTAGGACCTGTCGCCGCGGAATCCAACTCCTCTCCTCAGGGCCATACCTCCCAGTCCACGAGATACTGGAAACCCCGGCCCCGCCGTCTGGAATCCATGATGCGCCGCACCGTGTAGGCAGGACCACCTCCGATCATCCGAGGAGGAGGAGGAGGAGGCGGAGGAGGCAACAGAGGACTGAGGAAGACAGGCTTGAGGCAGGAGACATGAAAGGTGGGATGGACTCTGAGCGTCCTCGGTAGTTTGAGTCGAACTGCCACTGGATTGATCACCTTCTCCACCACAAACGGACCAATGAACTTCGGTAACAACTCCTAGACTCAGTCCGTAACGGAAGATCCCGTGTGGCCAACCAAACCCTATCTCCGATGGTATAGGTGGGAGCGGGGATCCGGCGACGATTCGCCTGGAGCTGATACCGGTCCGACACTCTAAGGGAGTGCCTTTCTGGCCCGATGCCAGGTCCGGTGGCAACGACGAATATGGGCCTGAACCGAAGGCACTGAGAGCTCCTTCTCCTGAGAAGGAAACAGGGGAGGTTGGTAGCCATACAGGCACTGGAAGGGGAGACATCCCAGTGGCAGATGTAGGAAGAGTATTGTGGGCATACTCAACCCAAGGCAACTGAGAGACCCAGGAGGTGGGGTTGGAAGAGACCAGACAGCGTAGCGTGGATTCCATCTTCTGGTTGGCTCTCTCCGCCTGACCATTGGATTGGGGGTGAAAACCAGATGTGAGACTGACTGTAGCTCCAATGGCCAAACAGAAGGACTTCCAGACAGCAGAGGTAAACTGAGGGCCACGGTCGGAAACGATATCACTGGGCAAACCGTGGACCCTGAAAAACCTCCCCTAACCAGGATCTCGGACGTCTCCGAGGCAGAAGGAAGCTTGGCAATTGGCACAAAGTGGGCGAACTTGCTGAATCTGTCCACGATAGTCAGAACGACCGTGTTCCCCTCAGAAGCGGGCAACCCAGTGACGAAGTCCAGGGCCAGATGCGACCATGGTCGCCGGGGAATAGGAAGGGGGTGAAGTAGTCCAGAGCTGGGCCGATTGGTACTCTTATTCTGCGCACACACTGGACAGGCAGCAACAAAACCCCCGAGTATCCTCGGCCATGGCAGGCCACCAAAAACGTCTGCGAAGAAACGCCATTGTCCGAGCCACGCCTGGGTGACAAGCCATCTTGCTGGCGTGGGACCATTTGAGGACAGCAGGACGAACCGACTCAGGCACAAACAACCGACCGGGTGGACCGTTACCGGGACCGGGCTGAGTCCGAAGGGCCGCCAGCACCTCCTCCTCAATCTTCCACATAACTGCTCCCACGACGCAGTTCCGGGGAGGATTGTCTCGGTCTTGGACCCACTCTCCTCCGTCTTGGAGAACATCCGGGACAAGGCGTCCGCCTTGCCGTTCTTAGATCCAGGTCGAACGTCAGGGCAAACTTGAATCGTCCGAAAAACAACGCCCACCTGGCCTGACGGGAGTTGAGACGTTTGCCGATTGCACGTAAGCAAGATTCTTGTGGTCAGTCCAGACAATAAACGGTTGCTCCGCCCCCTCCAACCAGTGGCGCCACTCCTCCAAGGCAAGTTTCACCGCGAGAAGCTCCCGGTTACCCACATCGTAATTCCTCTCCGCAGGCGAAAGGCGACGAGAGTAGTAGGCGCAGGGATGGAGTTTACTGTCCGTGGAGCATCGCTGCGACAGGATGGCGCCAACCCCACATCAGACGCGTCCACTTCAACGACGAACTGACGGGCCGTGTCCGGTTGAGAGAGAATCGGTGCGTTGGTGAATCGCCTCTTCAAATCCAGAAACGCTCGATCCGCCTCCGGATTCCACTTGAAGGTCCTGATACTGGAAGTCAAGGCAGTTAACGGAGCGGCCACACGGCTGTAATCCCGGATGAATCTGCGGTAGAAATTCGCAAACCCCAAAAATCTCTGGAGTTGCAATCTGCACCGGGCTGGGCCCATTCCAGAACCGCTCTAACCTTCTCCTGGTCCATCCTAATCTCTCCCCTGGAGATGATGTACCCGAGAAAGGATGTCGTGTGGGCGTGAAACTCGCACTTCTCGGCCTTCACGAACAGGCGATTCTCCAACAATCGCTGCAGAACCTGCCGGACATGCTGGACGTGGTCGGAAGGGTTCCTTCGAGAAGATCAGAATGTCATCCAGGTAAACAAACACAAAGAGACCGATCATATCTCTCAGGACGTCGTTCACCATACTCTGGAATACCGCTGGAGCATTGGTCAGTCCAAACGGCATCACCTGATACCGAAGTGACCCATCGGTGTATTGAAACCCGTCAACCACTCGTCCCCTCTCTGATCCGGACCAGGTGATACGCATTGCGTAGGTCTAGCTTGGTGAACACCGTAGCACCCTGTAAGGAGTCGAAGGCAGAACTCATCAAGGGCAGGGGATACTTGTTCTTGACCGTGATGTCATTCAACCCCCGATAATCAATACACGGTCGAAGAGAGCCATCCTTCTTACCCACAAAGAAGAATCCTGCCCCCAGGGGTGATGACGAGGGACCGAACGAGACCAGCAGCTAGGGACTCCTTGATGTAGGTCTCCAACGCCTCACGTTCAGGTCGGGAGATACTGTATAACCTTCCCTTGGGGTAGACAGCTCCAGGGACCAGGTTGATGGCACAATCATATGGTCGGTGGGGAGGGAGTGACAGAGCCTTCTGCTTACTGAAAACTTCCCCCAAATCGTGATATGTCTCGGGAACCAGGGACAAATCTGGGGGTTTAGCCTCAATCACCTGACTGGGAACCGAATGGGGGCAGGCAGTCTTGAGACAGTTAGCATGACAATCAAGGCTCCAACTCGTTACCTTGCCCGTCACCCAATCGAACGTGGGATTGTGTTCCTTCAGCCAGGGGTATCCAAGGACCAGAGGAACATGGGAAGACGGCAGAATGAAGAATGAAATCATCTCAGAATGATTCCCCCGACAACCGCATCTTAACCGGTTCAGTCCTCATCGTGATACGTGCCAGACTACTGCCGTTCAGAGTGGTCGCTTCAATGGCTTCCGGCAATTGCTCCTTGGAAAGCCCCAGCTGTTCCACCAACTCGGCATCAAGAAAGCTTCCATCGGCACCTGAATCGATAAAAGCGTTAAGCGCTAAGCTCTGATTCCTGTTCACAAGGGTAGCCGGGAAACGGGGTCTGACAGAGGTACTGAGAGGTTGAAACTGGCTCGCTAAAAGTCCTCCCAACTTTAGCGAGCCGGGCAGTTTGACGACCGCCGGGAACAAGTGGAGATGTAATGTCCCGAGCTACCACAGTAGAGGCAGCAGTTGGTCTTACGTCTATGTTGACGCTCCTCCTTGGTTAACCCGTGCCGCCCCACTTGCATGGGTTCAGAATCGGGAGAGAGAACCTCTCCACTAATCCATTGTGGTGGAGAATGATCGACGTGTTCTGGTCCACCACCCGACCCGACTGGGAACTGAGAAGCTGATCGATTGGACGGACCCCATTGCTTCTCCCTCCTTCGGCTCTCGAACTCGATTATCCACCCGAATAGACAAGGCTACCAAGCTGTCCAGGTCACTAGGCTCCGGATAGGAGATCAACTCATCCTTGAGCTGCTCCGACAGACCCCGGTAAAAGGCCGCTTGCAGAGACTCCTCGTTCCACCCACTCTCCACAGCCAACGTCTTGAACTCGATCACGAAGTCGCCACGCCGAGTTCCTTGGCGAATCGAAAACAGGCGCCTAGCTGCGTCCCTCCCTCGGACGGAATGGTCGAAGAGCTTCCTCATCTCGGCCGTGAACCCCTGGTATGAAGCCATGCAGGGATCCTGTCGTTCCCAAACGGCTGACGCCCACTCCAGCGCTCGACCACGCAGCAACTCAATCACAAAGGCTATCCTAGCCTTGTCTGTGGCATAAGAGTAGGGCTGTAGATCGAACACTAATCCACACTGCATAAGGAAGGAACGGCATCTTCCCAGCTCCCCCTCATATTTATCCGGCGCGGAACCTTGGGCTCACGGATGGACACAGCTTCAGAAGCGGCAGGCGAGATGGGTGAAACCGGTAGTGGATCCTCCACCGGACATTTACGTTGGTTCTGGACCTCCGTCAGACCGGTAGAAAGGTTCCGAACTGACAACGCGATCTCCTGTAGTACCATGCTATGATGGCCCAACATCTTCTCCTGCTGGGTAATAGCATGGCGAACAGAGTCCAGGTCCGCTGGGTTCATTCCTGGCCGGATCGTTCTGTCACGGTTTACTATGCCAGAACCCAGAAGCAGACCAGGACAAGGTACGTTGAGAGAAAGGTGAGTGTTTATTTAATAGATTCCGAGTGAGGCTGAATAATCCAGGGAACAGAGCGGGTGGCGTGGATGGGTTGTTGAGGGTGCAGTGGTTGGTCCGGTACTGGCTCGGGCAGCCGCCGACCATCAGGCAGAGGTTGGGTGAAGGTTCGGGTGAGAGACTGCAGACAGAACAAAAACGGAGGTCAGTACACAGCAAGTCACAAAGTGCAAAACAACAAAACTAACACTAATGGCTCAGAGGCTGATACGCTGACAAACATACTGTTCATAGCTAACGATCCGGCAGGAACTGGATGTTCGGCCAGAGCCTAAGAAGGGTGATGATCAGGACCAGGTGTGCAGATTGCTGATGGGATGCAGGCGCGGAAAACAAGAGCGCTCCCCGGAGCGTTCCCGAACCCTCGGGAAACTGGAGATTACGAACAGGAACACTAGTCACCAGACAGGACCCGACTCAGACAGCCGGGATCGTTACAGCAGCTGACCAATGGCTTTCTTGGGTAGACCAGACAGAAGAGCATTACAGTAGTCAAGTCTGCTTGTAATAAAAGCTTTTATGAGTCTCTCTGTATTAGCCTGAGAGAGAAATGGCTGCACCTTGGCAATATTCCTCAGGTGGTAAAAAGCTATTTTGGTCACATTTCTAATGTGTGATTCAAAATTTAGTTCAGAATCTAAAATAACACCTAGGTTTTTTACCTGGTGTTTTATCTTTATTGCCTGTGAATTAAAATGTGTGGCTAGATTCTCTCTCTGTCTTGTCTTGATTTAGCTGGAAGTTGTGAGCCATCCAATTATTTAAATCACTGATACAGTCTAATAATTTATCTGTGGAGTTAAAATCCTCTGGTGACACAGAAATGTAAAGTTGTGTATCGTCTGCGTAGCAATGAAAATCAATGCTGTGCTTTCTGATAATGCTGCCAAGGGGTAACATATACTGTATAAACTGAACAGTACCAGACCCAAAATCGAACCTTGTGGAATGCCACATGTGAAATGTATTTTCTCACCAAGGGTGACAAAAAACTATTGACCGGTTAAATAGGTCCTAAACCAATTTAGAACTGGACCAGAGAGGCCAACCCACCTCTCCAGTCTGTCCAGAAGGACATCATGGTCAACAGTGTCGAATGCAGCACTTAAATCTAAGATTACAAGGACAGAGAGCTGTTTGGCATCTGTGTTGGCTCTAAGATAATTTACCACTTTAACTAAGGCTGTCTCTGTGCTGTCGTGGGCACGAAAACCATATTAGAATTTTTCAAAAATACAGTTGGCACTTAAACAATAATTTAGCTGTTTGAACACCAATTTCTCCATGATTTAGCTTAAGAATGGCCGGAAATTGCTTAGAGCTGAAGAATCTAGAATACTTTTCTTTAGCAGGGGTTTCACCATAGCACTTCTTAGTACAGTGGATAAAGTGCCTGGGAACAGGGAGTGATTAACAATAGCTTGCCAGATAGGACTGAATTTATATTTATCTATGCACTTTTAAAATCAGATCCAAAAGATGTGTCTTTTCACATTTCAAATCAATATATCAATCATATGGATGAATGGGTAGGTCTATGGCTTGAGGGAATATTGAACGCTATCATGCCTCTATTTAGTGTAGTCGGTTGGAGTTCATGCTTACAAGCATAAACTCAAACAGGAAGTACCAGTTATGCCGCTACAACCTAGGAAGCACCATCAAACAGTCAAAACAGCAATACAGGACTAAGATCGAATCCTACTGTGTTGACTCTGATGCTCGTCAGATGTGGTAGGGCTTGCAAACTATCATGGATTACAAAGGACCTAGCCGTGAGCTGCCCAGTGACGCAAGCCTACCAGACGAGCTAAATTCCTTCTATACTCGCTTCAAGGCAAGCAACACTGAACCATACATGAGAGCACCAGCTGTTCCGGGCGACTGTGTGATCTCGTTCTCCATAGCCGATGTGAGTAAGACCTTTAAACAGGTTAACATTCTCAAGGCCATGGGGCCAGGTGGATTACCAGGACGTGTACTTCGAGCATGTGTTGACCAGCTGGCACGTGTCTTCACTGACATTTTTAGCCTCTCCCTGACCCTACATGTTTCAAGCAGACCACCGTAGTCCATGTGCCCAAGAACACCAAGGTAACCTGTCTAATTGACAGCACTCACATCTGGAGCAGGAGCAGGAGCTACTATTCTGAAACCAATTGAATCACTATACAAACAAACACTTAAGATGTTTGATAACAAACCAAACAGTTAGCACCATTGTCACATCATTCACTAACATAATTTATTCAGTCTGGATAGCTTTAAACAGTATGTAGATTAAAGCCTTGTCTTTAAGAACCTGCATGGTCTGGCCCCTCCACCCCTATGCTGGCATATCATGCTCAAGGAAAGCACCACCAGGATAACAAGGGCAGTAAGGGATTACGTTGTCCCTTTTCGACACAGTAAATTCAGTCAATCGGCCTTCTCTGTTAGAGCTACAATATACTGGAATGCAATGTCCATGGACTTGAGAAGCTGCACTGATTATTGTACTTTTAAATGTAAATTGAAAACATAGCTAAAATCTATCCAAACCTGTACACATGAGTTATCTGTGGTTCCTCATATATTAGACGTCAGTTGATGATAGTGTTTTTATTACAAATTAGTTGTTGTTTTTAGAATGATATATTATTAGATGTAATGTATTTGTATTTTGTATTGTTTTGGTGAGTATTTGTATTGTGGCTGTGCAATTGCCCTTACCTACCCTGGGACTATGGGTGCAAATGAGCTTTTGGCTAACCCCGGCACATTTACATGGATGATGCATTATTGTAATATTGATGTTGATTAATGTGCATTGTCCCCTATAAATAAATAAATAATAAAAGTAGCCATGAAAAGCTTTGAAAGGCTGGTCATTGCTCACATCAACACCATCATCACAGACACCCTGGACCCACTCCAATTCGCATACCGCCCCAACAGATCCACAGATGATGCAATCTCTACTGCACTCCACACTGCCCTCTCCCACCTGGACAAGAGGAACACCTACGTGAGAATGCTGTTAATTCATAGTTATGTGTTCAACACCATAGCGCCCTTCAAGCTCATCACTAAGCTCAGGACCCTGGGACTGAACACCTCCCTCTGCAACTGGATCCTGGACTTCCTGACGGGCTGCCACCAGGTGGTGAGGGTAGGCAACAACACATCTGCCACACTGACCCTCAACACAGTGGCCCCTCGGGAATGCGTGCTTAGTCCCCTCCTGTACTTCCTGTTCACTCACGAATGTGTGGCCGTGCATGACTGCAACACCATCATTAAGTTTGCTGACTACACTGCGGGGGTTGGCCTGATTACCGATGATGATGAGACAGCCTATAGGGAGCAGGTCAGTGACCTGGCAGCGTGGTGCCAGGACAACAACCTCTCTATCTACGTCAGCAAGACAAAGGAGCTGATTGTGGACTACAGGAAATGGAGCACCGAGCACGACCCCATCCACATCGACAGGGCTCTAATGGAGCGGGTTGAGAGCTTCAAGTTACTCTGTGTCCACATCACTAAGGAATTATCATGGTTCACACACACCAACAGAGTCGTGAAGAAGGCACGACAATGCCTCTTCCCCATAAGGAGGCTGAAAAGATTCTTCATGGGCCCTCAGATCCTCAAAAAGTTATACAGCTGCACCATTGAGAGCATCTTGACTGGCTGAATCACTGCTTGGTATGGCAACTGCTTGGCATCTGACAACAAAGCGCCACAGAAGGTATTGCGCACGGACCTCTATACCAGGCGGTGTCAGAGGAAGGCCCAGCCACTCATGTCATAGACTGTTCTCTCTTCTGCCGCACGGCAAGCGGTACCGATGCACCAAGTTTGGAACCAACAGGACATTGAAGAGCTTCTACCCACAAGCCATAATACTGCTACAGTGCCTTGCAAAAGTATTCATCCCCCTTGGCATTTTTCATATTTTGTTGCATTACAACCTGTAATTTAAATTGATTTTTATTTGGATTTCATGTAATGGACATACACGAAATAGTCCAAATTGGTGAAGTGAAATGAAAAAAAAATACTTGTTTCAAAAAAATCTAAAAAATAAATAACGGAAAAGTGGTGCGTGCATATGTATTCACCCCCTTTGCTATGAAGCCCCTAAATACGATCTGGTGCAACCAATTACCTTCAGAAGTCACATAATTTGTTAAATAAAGTCCACCTGTGTGCAATCTAAGTGTCACATGATCTGTCACATGATCTCAGTATATATATATATATATATATATATATATAAACCTGTTCTGAAAGGCCCCAGAGTCTGCAACACCACTAAGCAAGGGGCACCACCAAGCAAGCAGCACCATGAAGACCAAGGAGCTCTCCAAACAGGTCAGGGACAAAGTAAAGGCCACAGAGCTGGGCTTTACAGAAGAGTGGCCAGAAAAAAGCCATTGCTTAAAGAAAAAAATAAGCAAACACGTTTGGTGTTGTGGGAGACTCCCCAAACATATGGAAGAAGGTACTCTGGTCAGATGAGACTAAAACTGAGCTTTTTGGCCATCAAGGAAAACGCTATGTCTGGCGCAAACCCAACACCTCTCATCACCCCGAGAACACCATCCCCACAGTGAAGCATGGTGGTGGCAGCATCATGCTGTGGGGATGTTTTTCATCGGCAGGGACTGGGAAACTGGTCAGAATTGAAGGAATGATGGATACAGGGAAATTCTTGAGGGAAACCTGTTTCAGTCTTCCAGAGATTTGAGACTGGGCCGAAGGTTCACCTTCCAGCAGGACAATGACCCTAAGCATACTGCTAAAGCAACACTCAAGTGACTTAAAGATTGCTGTACACCAGCGGAACCCATCCCAACTTGAAGGAGCTGGAGCAGTTTTGCCTTGAAGAATGGGCAAAAATCCCAGTGGCTAGATGTGCCAAGCTTATAGAGACATACCCCAAGAGACTTGCAGCTGTAATTGCTGCAAAAAGGTGGCTCTACAAAGTATTGACTTTGGGGAGGTGAATGGTTATGCTTTTTCAAGTTCTGTTTTTTTGTCTTATTTCTTGTTTGTTTCAGAATAAAAAATATTTTGCATCTTCAAAGTGGTAGGCATGTTGTGTAAATCAAATGATACAAAACCCCCCAAAATCAATTTGAATTCCAGGTTGTAAGGCAACAAAATAGGAAAAATGCCAAGGGGGGTGAATACTTTCGCAAGCCACTGTAGTCACCTGGAATGCATTTCAATTAACAGGTGTGCCTTTATAAAAATTTATTTTTGTGGAATTTCTTTCCTTCTTAATGCGTTTGAGCCAATCACTTGTGTTGTTACAAGGTAGGTGGGGGGGGGGGGTATTCAGAAGATAGCCCTATTTGGTAAAAGACCAAGTCCATATTATGGCAAGAATAGCTCAAATAAGCAAAGAGAAACGACAGTCCATCATTACTTTAAGACATGAAGATCAGTCAATACGAAAAATGTCAAGAACTTTGAAAGTTTCTTCAAGTGCATTCGCAAAAACCATCAAGCACTATGATGAAACTGGCTATCATGAGGACCGCCACAGGAATGGAAGACCCAGAGTTACCTCTGCTGCAGAGGATAAGTTCATTAGAGTTACCAGCCAGAAATTGCAGCCCAAATAAATGCTTCACAGAGTTCAATTAACAGACATCTCAACATCAACTGTCCAGAGGAGACTGTGAATCAGGCCTTCATGGTTGAATTGCTACAAAGAGATCACTACTAAAGGACACCAATAATAAGAAGAGACTTGCTTGGGCCATGAAACACGAGCAATGGACATTAGACTGGTGGAAAGTTGTCCTTTGGTCTGGAGTCCAAATTTGAGATTTTTGGTTACAACCGCCGTGTCTTTGTGAGACGCGGTGTGGATGAACGGATGAGCTACGCATGTGTATTTCCCACCGTAAAGCATGGAGGAGGTGGTGTTATGGTGTGGGGGTGCTTTGCTGGTGACACTGTCTGTGATGTTTTTAGAATTCAAGGCACACTTAACCAGCATGGCTACCACAGCATTCTGCAGCGATACGCCATCCCATCTGGTTTGGGCTTAGTGGGACTATCATTTGTTTTTCAACAGGACAATGACCCAACACACCTCCAGGCTGTGTAAGGGCTATTTTACCAAAAAAGAGAGTAATGGAGTGCTGCATCAGATGACCTGGCCTCCACAATCCCCCGACCTCAACCCAATTGAGTTGGTTTGGGATGAGTCGGACCGCAGAGTGAAGGAAAAGCAGCCAACAAGTGCTCAGCATATGTGGGAACTCCTTCAAGACTGTTGGAAAAGCATTCTAGGTGAAGCTGGTTGAGAGAATGCCAAGAGTGTGCAAAGCTGTCATCAAGGCAAAGGTTGGCTATTTGAAGAATCTCAAATATAAAATATATTTTGATTTGTTTAACACTTTTTTGGTTACTACATGATTCCATATGTGTTATTTCATAGTTTTGATGTCTTCACTATTATTCTACAATGTAGAAAATTGTCAAAATAAAGAAAAATCCTTGAATGAGTAGGTGTTCTAAAACTTTGGACCGGTAGTGTACACACACACACACAAACACTCATTCACACTCAACCCCTTTCCCCCACAAACAACCATAAACTCAGATGCTCAACAGTTGTTCCATCCCAGAGCCCAAATCAAGAAAGGACTTGAGTTACGAATGCATATACAGTTGCAGCTGTTTGAGAAGTACTGCAAAATTGAGCAAAAACAGGCAGTAATGGGGGGATTTGATTAACCATTGTCAAGTCGTAGGTGATGTAGATCAGATACACCCCCTTCCCCTGAAACACACACATGCTGGTCCCCGTTGTGACCATTTTCCCAAGCATCTCTGTGCAGTCAGACTTTTGATTACATTGTGCCACCAGGGCCACAATAATATGCCCCCTCTCTGAATGTCCGAGTGTGACTCCCTCCCCATTGGTTACTGCAGCTAGTGTTGCCAGCACCGGAATCCCCACTGGTAGGTACAAGGTCGTCAAGGTTCTCATTAGCAGCTTTGAGAATTTCCTTGTATATTATGCTCTCCCATTAGGGGAATTTTATGTTTTTAGTGCCTTGATAAATAACCATTGCCTTAGTGGCTTGTGGTTAAACGCCCCCCAAAGATTTTGTTCCGAAATTTGATTAATTTAATTAAAATAAGATACCTAGACTTTAGCTTTTAAGAGTCAATTACTCAAAAATGCCTAAATAAAACGTATAAAATGGATTTTAACACACTGCTCTTCAGGGGGCATATTGCAACAAAATTCTACCCACTTATCTCCCTACAAAATGTGTTTGCCTAAGGATAGCCAGTATGCACATATCTAAATCATACCTGTCAGAAAATAGACATTTCCCTTAAGGTGGGCGTTTTCCCCCAAGTTACCCTATTGTGCATTTCTCACTTAATTAAATCCTATACTGCTGTGACAAACGATGCCAATTCAAGCACTCTTTTGTTCGCAATGCATCACATCATTTAATGGAGGAATTAATCTCATGTAATTAATTTAATGACAGCATATGATTCAAGAACCTCAAAAGAACAGAGATAGTTATAGATAATCTTTAGGAATCTTTCAGTATTACCTTTTTGCCGCGTGGATGGGGTTTTTGTGATGACAGACGCATTGCTACAGGTGATATTGGTAACTTCCTTGCTCATTTTTCCAGATGCATTCATGGATGAGTTGCTCTGCAGGCGTGGCAGACAGTCCAGAAATGTTGACAAAGAAGTGTCATTCGAAGTTTGTAAAGCCATGTTTTTTCTCTGTTCTTCAAACTATTTTCATACGTATCAGTTGTATCTCTGTGAAAAAATGATTTCCCAAATTACACTCCTGTCGTTTTGACATACAAATGTTCTGTAGGCGAGCTGTCATATACGTCAATCCACTGACAGTCCGCAGAAAGATGCAGATCCGTGTGTAGAGTCACCGAGAGCTCACTGGCATCTCTGTTGCGTGGAGACGGGAGAGATTTTCTGGCACGTAAGGAGTGTGGGTGTGGGCTTTTTGACTGAGGGCTCTCTCTCTCTCTCGCTCTCGCAGTGCATGTGTGTCACTATATACGCAGGCGTTGGGGAGGGGTGTTTGGGATGAGGGGCCATGCAGTTACTTAACTGCAGCACAGCAGCATATACAGTGCCTTGCTAAAGTATTCATCCCCCTTGGCGTTGTTCCTATTTTGTTCCATTCCAACCTGTAATTTAAATTGATTTTTATTTGGATTTCATGTAATGGACATACAAAATAGTCCAAATTGGTGAAGTGGAATGAAAAAAATAACTTGTTTCAAAAAATTCGAATAAATAAATAACGGAAAAGTGGTGCGTGCATATGTATTCACCCCCTTTGCTATGAAGCCCCTAAATACGATCTGGTGCAACCAATTACCTTCAGAAGTCACATAATTAGTTAAATAAAGTCCACCTGTGTGCAATCTAAGTGTCACATGATCTGTCTCACATGATCTCAGTATATGTACACCTGTTCTGAAAGGCCCCAGAGTCTGCAACACCACTAAGCAAGGGGCACCACCAAGCAAGCGGCACCATGAAGACTAAGGAGCTCTCCAAACAGGTCAGGGACAAAGTTGTGGAGAAGTACAGATCAGGCTTGGGTTATAAAAAAATATCTGAAACTTTGAACATCCCACGGAGCACCATTAAATCCATTATTAAAAACTGGAAAGAATATGGCACCACAACAAACCTGCCAAGAGAGGGCCATCCACCAAAACTCACGGACCAGGCAAGGAGGACATTAATCAGAGAGGCAACAAAGACACCAAAGATAACCCTGAAGGAGCTGCAAAGCTCCACAGCGGCGATTGGAGTATCTGTCCATAGAACCACTTTAAGCCGTACACTCCACAGAGCTGGGCTTTACTGAAGAGTGGCCAGAAAAAAGCCATTGCTTCAAGAAAAAAATAAGCAAACACGTTTGGGGTTCGCCAAAAGGCATGTCGGAGACTCCCCAAACATATGGAAGAAGGTACTCTTGTCAGATGAGACTAAAATTGAGCTTTTTGGCCATCAAGGAAAACGCTATGTCTGGCGCAAACCCAACACCTCTCATCACCCCAAGAACACCATCCCCACAGTGAAGCATGGTGGTGGCAGCATCATGCTGTGGGGATATTTTTAATCGGCAGGGACTGGGAAACTGGTCAGAATTGAAGGAATGATGGATGGAGCTAAATACAGGGACATTCTTGAGGGAAACCTGTTTCAGTCTTCCAGAGATTTGAAACTGTTTGGGATGAGTTGAACCGCAGAGTGAAGGAAAAGCAGCCAACGAGTGCTCAGCATATGTGGGAACTCCTTCAAGACTGTTGGAAAAGCATTCCAGGTGAAGTTGGTTGAGATAATTTCAAGAGTGTGCAAAGCTGTCATCAAGGCAAAGGGTGGCTACTTTGAAGAATCTAAAATATATAGTGATTTTTTAAACACTTTTTTGGTTACTACATGATTCCATTTGTGTTATTTCATAGGTTTGATGTTTTCACTATTATTGTACAGTGTAGAAAATAGTAAAAATAAAACCCTTGAATGAGTAGGTGTGTCCTAACCTTTGACTGGTGCTGTAGGTCAGGCAAAACTGAACAAGTCAGTATTCGCTTTAGCAATCTCACTGGAATAAAGACCTCCTCCATTCCTGTCATTATTGAAAGAGATTGTGATAATATCTCACAACTCAAAAGAGGACTACTTAATGTTAGATCCCTCACTTCTAAGGCAGTCATAGTCAATGAACTAATCACTGATCATAACTTTAATGTGATTGGCCTGACTGAAGCATGGCTCAAGTCTGATGAATTGACTGCGTTAAATGAGGCCTCTCCTCCCGGTTTACTAGTGACCATATCCCCCTCTCATCCCGCAAAGGCGGCGGTGTTGCTAACATGTCCGACAGCAAATTTCAATTTAAGAAAAAAAAGACTAGGTTTTCGTCTTTTGAGCGTCTAGTCATGAAAATCTATGCAGCCTGCTCAATCACTTTTTTATAGCTACTGTTTACAGGCCTCCTGGGCCGTGTACAGCATTCCTTACTGAGTTCCCTGAATTCCTAATGGACCTCGTAGTCATGGCAGATAATATCCTACTTTTTGGTGACTTCAATATTCACATGGAAAAGTCCAAAGACCCACTCCAAAAGGCTTTTGGAGCCATTATCGACTCAGTGGGTTTTGTCCAACATGTCTCCAGACCTACTTATTGCCAGTCATACCCTGGATCTAGTTTTGTCCCATGGAATAAATATTATGGATCTACATGTTTTTCGGACCACCATCTTATAACGTTTGCAATCGCAACCAATAATCTGCTCAGACCTCAACCAAGGATTATCAAAAGCCGCACTATAAATTCTCAGACAACCCAAAGATTTCTAGTTGCCCTTCCAGACTCCCTCCACCTATTTAAGGAAGTCGGAGTACAACAATCCGTTAACCACCTTTCCGAGGATCTAAACTTAACCTTGCATAATACCCTAGATGCAGTCGCACCTCTAAAACAAAAGAAAAACATTTGTCACAAGAAATTAGGTCCCTGGTATACAGAAAATACCTGAGCCCTGAAGCAAGTGTCCAGAAAATTGGAACGGAAATGGCGCTCCACCAAATTGGAAGCCTTCCGACTAGTTTGGAAAGTAGCGTACAATTTCGAAGGGCCGTCACTGCTGCTCGATCAGCATACTGTCGCAAAGCTAACAACAAATCAGCATTCTCCAACTGAGGATGGCTTTCACTTCAACAGTGATGAATTCATGAACTTCTTTGACAAAAAGATAATGATCATTAGAAAGAAAATTATGGACACTCAAGTTTTTCTACCTTGTATCTATTAACACATTCACAGAAATAGTAATGGCCTCTAAACCTTCCAGCTGCCTACTGGACCCTATTCCAACTAAACTACTGAAAGAGCTATTTCCTGTGCTTGGCCGTACAATGTTGAACATAATAAATGTCTCCATATCTTCCGGATGTGTACCAAACTCACTAAAAGTGGCAGTAATAAAGCTTCCGTCAGACCAAGGCTCTGCATCTGTCCTAGTGCTCTTAGACCTTAGTGCCACTTTTGACACCATCAATGCTGCTTTTGACACCATCTGTGGTTGGTTTGTCCTCTGACAAATCAATGGTACGTTTTGGTGTTCCTCAAGGTTCCGTTTTAGGACCACTATTGTTTTCACTATATATTTGAACTCTTGGTGATGTCATTCAGAAACACAATGTAAACTGATGAAACATGGTGATGCCCCAAAATTGCCTACCCTGGAAGCCTATGTTTCAGACATAAGGATGTGGATGGTGGCTCATCTTTTACTTTTAAACTCGGACAAAATGGAGATGATAGTTCTAGGTCGCAAGGAACAAAGAGATCTGCTGTTTGATCTGACAATTAATCTTGAAGGTTGTACAGTCATCATAAATAACACATGGAAGGACCTCGGCGTTACACTGGACCCTGATCTCTCTTTAGACGAACATACAGTATCAAGACTATTTCCGTCCACCCCCCTTAATAAGGCCTCCTTATTGTCCCTAGAATTTCTAAGCAAACAGCTGGAGGCAGGGCTTTCTGCTATAAATCTATATTTTTATGGAATGGTCTGTCTATCCATCTGAGAGATGCAGACTGTCTTGATTTTTAAGTATTTTCTGAAAACTCATCTCTTCAGTAGGTCCTATGATTGACTGTAGTCTGGCCCAGGGGTGTGAAGGTGAACGGCAAGGCACTGGAGTGACGAACCACCCTTGCTGTTTCTGCCTAGACGGCTCCCCTCTCTCCACTGGGATTCTCTTCCTCTGACCCTATTACGGGTGCTGAGTCACTGGCTTACTAGTGCTCTCCCATGCCGTCCCTAGGAGGGGTGCGTCACGTCGTGCAAGGCTTTTTTTGCTATACTCGACTTGAGTAGGTTGAGTCACTGACGTGATCTTCCTGTGCGGTTTTGCGCCCCCTCAGGCTCGTGTGGTGGAGGAGATCTTCGTGGGCTGTACTCAGCCTTGTGTCAGGGTAGTAAGTTGGTGGTCTGTAGAAATCCCTCTAGTGGTGTGGGGGTTGTGCTTTGGCAAAGTGGGTGGGGTTATATCCTGTCTGGTTGTTCCTGTCCGGGGGTATTGTCGGACAGGGCCACAGTGACCCTCTCTCTCTCTCTCTCTCTCTCTCTCTCTCTCTCTCTCTCTCTCTCTCTCTCTCTCTCTCTCTCTCTCTCTCTCTCTCTCTCTCTCTCTCTCTCTCTCTCTCTCTCTCTACCGCACCTGCTGTCTCGACCTCTGAATGCTTGGCTATGAAAAGCCAACTGACATTTACTCCTGAGGTGCTGACCTATTGCACCCTCTACAACTACTGTGATTATTGTTTGACCCTGCTGGTCATCTATGAACGTTTGAACATCTTGAAGAACGATCTGACCTTAATGGCCATTTACTCTTATAATCTCCACCCAGCACAGCCAGAAGAGGACTGGCCACCCCTCAGAGCCTGGTTCCTCTCTAGGTTTCTTCCTAGGTTCCTGCATTTCTAGGGAGGTTTTCCTAGCCACTATGGTTCTACATCTGCATTGCTTGCTGTTTGGGGTTTTAGGCTGTGTTTCTGTATAAGCACTTTGTGACATCTGCTGATGTAAAAAGGGCTTTATAAATACATTTGATTGATTGATGGATATTTAGTGCACTACTTGTGACCAGGGCCTATAGCGCTCTGATCAAAAGTAGTGCACTAGACTAAGGAATATGGTGCCATTTGGAATGTACATACTCTGATGCCTGTCCTATTGTGTACTACTTTGTGTTGAGTCAATGACCACTCAGAGAGGGCTCTAAGCATCCTGGGTAATGATGGGGAGAAGGGGAAAGGCATTTAATTGGACCATTTTTAGGACCAATCTGAGTGGGAGTCTGACGGAGAAGCCTGTTAAATCACAGCCGTGTGTGCACAGACATGCATCTGTGTGTGCGTGTGTGTGCGCCTGTGTGTGTGTGATGCCTGAGCACAGGAGAGTGCACCCGTCTGCTGAGAATGTACCTTCATCATTAGGTATTTCATCCATCTATCATTTGGAAAAAGGGATATGTCGTCTTCTTTGATCATTTCTATCTGAGTACGTATTCTCTGCTGGAAGCAGCCTGATGTCTGAGCAAAAGGTAATGAATCCCTCTGATGTAATTGAATAATCATAATTTTATGAAGAAATAGCTACCTATTAATAGTTGATATATGAGCACAGAATTAAAGGGGCAATCTGAGATTCAAACAACACAAAGCAATCACCCTAGTCAAATCCCCAAATGGATGTACTAATCCCAGATTTCCCCTTCAATAGATAGAGGCTCAGAGTTTGTGTATAAGGCCATTTGCTTTTTCTCTGTCTTCCCTAGTAAGTTTATTCTCTAGTAGGTTCTTTCTTCCCTAGTAGGTTCGGATTTTGACAAATACTAAAAGTGAAAAGGGACTAGATTTAACTTGCACATCGTTCTTGCTCTTTGCTGGTCTGTAATTGGCACTTTATTCTCCCCCATGAAGAAATCGGAGGGAGGACTATGGCTCTGCTTTGTCTCCATCTGTTTGTACGTTAGTAATTCAAAACTTTGAACAAGCATATTTCCTGTCCCATTTGAGCTTGAATTGTTGTCACTAATTGGCCAAAGGGGAGGCACTGCATCATTCGTAGGGGATGACATCTTTACTGTTGTCTTATTATTAATTAAAGAGATTGAATGGGATCTTAAGCACTTACAAAAAAAAAAGTGTTTTTTGCGGGATGTAACATATCATACGAAATGGTTGACGTTGTACACAATTGTGCACAATTTCCGGGAATCCGTTTTGGCTCATGAGCACTACTTTCAAAACTACTGGCTGAAATTATACAAAACTCTGCTCCATCATTTTAACAATTTGATTTGAACTGGCAATGTATCTAATTAAACTTCTTTAATATGGAGAAAAGCACATGAGTAAAGCAGGCACATATTAGCAGGAACCCACTGGTCATTTTCATACACTTGACCTTAGACCTGAATGAGGGAAATTATTTCCTGTTGACTGTATCAATATAGAAATACAGCTCCATGTAGAATGAAGATGTTTATCAAAGTCAATAGATTGCAAGAGGGTAATTGGAGTTCAGATACAGTATATCCTATTCCCAGACCGTTGGTTGTGTAGATCCAGCTATATTCCTCAACACCAAACAAATGGAAACGATAAGCGCCAAATAAACCCAGGAAATTAGATGGTGCTTATCTTTCCCATTCATTGGTGATTGAGGCTTATAGCAGGATCTACACAACTGATGGGTTTGTTGACATATCTCAACACTAGTCTACTAGTCTCCTTTGAGGTCTGGAAACATTAAACTTTAATCTAAAAGTGAAATGTCCCTTTTAATGCTTAATCTACAGTTTAAAGTGTACTGGTGGAAGCTACACAATATTAGCCTTATTGTATTATTGTATAGTATTTCTCAGATCAGCATCACACACAGTCATCATAATCTTCTTCACAGGAGTGCAGCTACAGCCATAGTGGTCATCTCCATGTTAGACGGGCCAGCCTGTGGGGATTCTACATTGGAACACTGGACTGTACTGCCCTCTGGTGGTGGGATGCACACAGGATAGCTTTTTCCTGCAGGTCACATGGATGACATTCAGTAACACAAGAGGCCCAAATGGACCACTAGACCCTACACACTATACACTTGTGGAGATCTGAGAGGATTTGACAGGTGTAATCAATATGGTAACAACTCCACTTTGCCCTCGGATAGGCTAGGTGGAAGTTTAATCATTTTGCTTATAGCGATCAAATTATCCCAAAAGGTTTAGGAATCCATTTGGGATTAGACCAAAGTCTCCCAACAATGATTTCATAACAATACATAAAAGGAAATGTAAAACATGGATATTGTCCTCTGTTTGTTTAGATTATTTTAGCTGGAGTAGGAAGAGTGGTATCATACCTTTAGCTTTCATAACCCAACGCCCACACAACCCCATGACAACCAAAGTAAGAGACACGAATAAGACGATGCGCATCATGTTCCCGATGACACTGAGCTTGTCTTTAGAAAAGGCAAAAAATACAAAAAAAACGTTTTAAGAAATTTGTTGGATGTCCACATTGTTATGCATTTCTAAAATAATAACAATATAAAGAGCAAAGTAAATGTGATGATAATAGGTTATAACATCTCCCCAGCAGTTTTAGTGAGTGAGTGAGATTGAAAAGTACATTATTTTTTAATGAATAACAATAGGTAAAATTGATTTGGTCATACAGAAAGTATAGTGAGTGAGAAGGTCATACTGTACCTTCTCTTGGCTTAATCTCATTGTCTTCACCACGCTCTACCACAAGTTTTCTCTCAACTGCTAAACAGTACATATTCATCACCCACTGGGCAAAAACTGAAAATACATTGGATTTGAAAAAAGTAATCAAAGTAAAATGTTTTTTTGAGGGTGAAATTTCAACCACAGGATTATATCATCATTGTAACCAATTTTCAACATAGGCAAACCATGTATACAATCAGTTGAATTTGTACCTTAGAAAAAATTTCAGACATTATATCCACTATCTAAAAAAGATAACAATGGGCTGGGCAGCACCTCCTATCCATTTGGTCTCCCATCCAGGGTTTTAAACCAAGCCCAGCTTTGATATTTGTCACTGACTACTACCAATGTGCTATCGTGAGAATGATTGTTGAGAGATCTCTTAATTACTAAATAGATTCACTGTTGCTATCGAAGTCATTCCAAAGCGTAGATTTAACAGAGCAAATTAAATGTAACCATACTTTATAAGTCATATATCATCAATGATACTATTTAGGCCTATATAGTATTTGAAAGGTAATCAACAGCTATTGTTTCAAGTCAACCCAGGGTTAAACTAAAAATAAACAATAAATATAGGCCTAGGGTTTCAAGCTTTGGTTGATTTCAAATTTGACCTTCAAGTTGATAAATAGTATGTTGGATCTCCATCTCAATCAAAAGTCTAAGTAAAAATATGACTAAATCAATTTAACCCTCCCATTGTCCTAGGGTCAAAATGACCCGCCACTGTGTTGAACCAACTTTATTTAATTTTTATATTTTTGGGATCATTTGTGAGAAGGAGGCAGTGAGACTTTAAAGAAAGATAAATAAAAAACAAAGGAGGACCAATGCACTCTTCATATAATTAATTAAAATATATTTATTTGTATGGTTCAATGGGAACAAAGTACTACTATAAAATAGATGGCTCTCCTGTTCTTATCTCTTTGCCCAGTCATATTCAAGGTTAGTAACTACTTTAGTAACTACTTTTCTAGGGGTTCTGATGCTTCAAGCCTTACTTTACATGTTGATAGCATATCTATTTCACTTTTTAATGTGTATAGTATTGCTTACTAGGTGTTGTCCAATGAATTCTGTAACTACCCCCTCTTCAAATCAGGGTTGATTGGGAAATGCTGTTGGAAAGAGGGCATTGTTTTTTTATGTCTTTGTACTCCCTGATGAAGGCCATGCAGGCAAAATGCTTCAAAGTTGTTAATATTTGTGTCCATTAAACATGCCATACAAATAAAGGCATTTTAATTAATTATATGAAGAGTGCCTTTGTCCTCCTTTTGTTTTGATGATCAATTTACCCCTTTTACTAAAGAGCACCTTCTGTCTACAAAAACCTACAACTGTGTACCTTAGCAGCGCTTCCCTTCCTTGTTTTTTCTACAAGCACTTTCATTAAAAGTTTGATTTGATTTAGTTCTTGCTTATATAAAACAATCCAAAGGAAATTACCGAAAGCATTAGACTTCGTTTTACATTACCATCAGCTACATTTTGATAAGGGAAAATCAAATCAAATTGTATTTGTCACATGCGCCGAAAACAACAGGTGTAGACTTTTCCGTGAAATGCTTGCTTACGAGCTCTTCCCAACAATGCAGATTGTATGTGTGGGGTACAGAGATTGGGTAGTCATTCAAAAATCATGTTAACCACTGTTATTAAACACAGAATGAGTCCATGCAACATATTATGTGATGTGTTAAATAAAGCACATTTTTACTTATTTGGGCTTGCCATAACAAAGGGGTTGAATACTTATTGACTCAAGACATTTTAGCTTTGCATTTTGTATGAACTATAAAACATTTCTACAAACAAAATTCCACTTTCACATTATTACATTTACATTTACGTCATTTAGCAGACGCTCTTATCCAGAGCGACTTACAAATTGGTGCATTCACCTTATAGCCAGTGGGATAACCACTTTACCATTTTTTTTTTTTTTTGGGTGGTGGGGTGGGGTAAGGGCAGTGGTAGAAGGATTACTTTATCCTATCCCAGGTGTTCCTTAAAGATGTGGGGTTTCAAATGTCTCCGGAAGGTGGTGAGTGATTCCGCTGTCCTGGCGTCGTGAGGGAGCTTGTTCCACCATTGGGGTGCCAGAGCAGCGAACAGTTTTGACTGGGCTGAGCGGGAACTGTGCTTTGGCAGAGGTAGGGGAGCCAGCAGGCCAGAGGTGGATGACCGCAATGCCCTCGTTTGGGTGTAGGGACTGATCAGAGCCTGAAGGTACGGAGGTGCCGTTCCCCTCACAGCTCCGTAGGCAAGCACCATGGTCTTGTAGCAGATGCGAGCTTCAACTGGAAGCCAGTGTAGTGTGCGGAGGAGCGGGGTGACGTGAGAGAACTTGGGAAGGTTGAACACCAGACGGGCTGCGGCATTCTGGATGAGTTGTAGGGGGTTTAATGGCACAGGCAGGGAGCCCAACCAACAGCGAGTTGCAGTAATCCAGACGGGAGATGACAAGTGCCTGGATTAGGACCTGTGCCGCTTCCTGTGTAAGGCAGGGTCGTACTCTCCGAATGTTGTAGAGCATGAACCTACAGGATCGGGTCACTGCCTTGATGTTAGCGGAGAAAGACAGGGTGTTGTCCAGGGTCACGCCAAGGCTCTTCGCACTCTGGGAGGAGGACACAACGGAGTTGTCAACCGTGATGGCGAGATCATGGAACGGGCAGTCCTTCCCGGGAGGAAGAGCAGCTCCGTCTTCCCAAGGTTCAGCTTGAGGTGGTGATCCGTCATCCATACTGATATGTCTGCCAGACATGCAGAGATGCGATTCGCCACCTGGTTATCAGAAGGGGGAAAAGAGAAGATTAGATGTGTGTTGTCTGCGTAGCAATGATAGGAGAGGCCATGTGAGGATATGACAGAGCCAAGTGACTTGGTGTATAGCGAGAATAGGAGAGGGCCTAGAACTGAGCCCTGGGGGACACCAGTGGTGAGAGCACGTGGTGCGGAGACAGCTTCTCGCCACGCCACTTGCTAGGAGCGACCGGTCAGGTAGGACGCAATCCAAGAGTGAGCCGCGCCGGAGATGCCCAGCTCGGAGAGGGTGGAGAGGAGGATCTGATGGTTCACAGTATCAAAGACAGCAGACAGGTCTAGAAGGACAAGAGCAGAGGGAGAGAGAGTTAGCTTTAGCAGTGCGGAGAGCCTCCGTGACACAGAGAAGAGCAGTCTCAGTTGAATGACCAGTCTTGAAACCTGACTGGTTTGGATCAAGAAGGTCATTCTGAGAGAGATAGCAAGAGTGTTGGCTAAAGACGGCACGCTCAATAGTTTTGGAGAGAAAAGAAAGAAGGGATACTGGTCTGTAGTTGTTGACATCAGTGTTGGTTTTTTGAGAAGGGGTGCAACTCTCGCTCTCTTGAAGACGGAAGGGACATAGCCAGCGGTCAAGGATGAGTTGATCAGCGAGGTGAGGTAAGGGAGAAGGTCACCGGAGATCGTCTGGAGAAGAGAGGAGGGGATAGGGTCAAGCGGGCAGGTTGTTGGGCGGCCGGCCGTCACAAGTCGCAAGATTTTATCTGGAGAGAGAGGGGAGAAAGAAGTCAAAGCATAGGGTAGGGCAGTGTGAGCAGGACCAGCAGTGTCATTTGACTTAACAAACGAGGATCGGATGTCGTCAACCTTCTTTTCAAAATGGTTGACGAAGTTATGGGGTTATTGTGTGTAGATCACTGACAAATCTCAATTTAATCAATTTAAAATGTGGAAAAAGTCAAGAGGTTTGAATACTTTCTGAATGCGCTGTATATATACAGGGAGTACCAGTACCAGATCAATGTGCAGGGGTATGAGGTATTTGAGGTAGGTATGTACATGAAGTCAGGGTAAAGTGACTAGGCATCAGTATAGATAATAATAAGAGTAAAATAAAGAACAGAGCAGCAAATTATGACTGTAAAAGTGTGTGTACGTGTGTGTGTATGTGTGTTTGTGTTGAGTCGGAATGTGTGTGTGTTTTATGTGTGCATATGTAGTGTTTAAGTATGTAGTATGTAGTTTATAAGATAGAAAGAAACAAATCTAATATTTTTAACAGTAAACATGAAGGCCTACATAAACAACAATATTATTTCCTAACAATAATATAAAAATGGTGCCGTTCGTGTATTCGTTACTTATAATACATAAAAAATACATATGTAAAATTTGAACATTATATACAATTGGGATACAATGAAAGACTAAAATGTTTACCTTGAATTTGGTTTCCTAATAGGATGATGATACCAACCAAGGCATTCAACATGGTCTTTGTCTTGGTGTGGCCCATGGTTTGATGGGTAGCGTGATCACAAATGTTATCTGAATGCATAGCATACCTACCTCCTCCCCATGCCGTAAGGCGGAAGAGATCATTTGAGCTAATATAGACTTCTGGTAGATGTGGTTTTAACTGAGACATTCATGTGTGTGGATATGTAAACTCATTGTTAATTGCTGCTGTAATTGCTAATGTTTCCATGTTTTAGGGAACACCTTACAGTAACTTTCATTATGTGCGTGGCCAAAGATCTCTATTTTCATGTCATCTGACCATAGCACCAGTTTCAATCCAAATGCCAATGCTGTTTTGCAAACTCCAGGCGTTTACATTTGTTGGATAACATGAAAATAGAGCTCTTTGGCCACGCACACCAGTTTGGCCAAATATTTGATGACAAACTAAAAACTACTACAGTTAGTTTAATTAGTATTAATACACAGTGTACAACATATGCTGAATTTACATTGAATGCAGTATCTGCTAATGGGGGAACATTGCATTTAAATTTCAATCACTAACTGAACTACTGCGAAACGGATTGAATAGAGCCCTTAGATTTTGTTTTACTGTTGTACATTGATTTTTCTAAATTCTTTACATTATGCGTTAAATCATTTGAGTGAACTGTCACTTTCAGGCGTTTAGCTAGATCTAGGCAACAGTTTGTTAGGGACATGGACTCATCTCAACATTAGAGTAGAACACTTCAAAATGACTTAAAAATACATTTTCACAATGAGTGAGACGTAAGGTAATACTGTAACACTTGACATCAAGTTCTTAAACATATGTAGTCACTTTTTGATTAATACAATAGCAACAATGTTGTTACATTGGAGTATAGAAACATATTTATTATAGCATAATAATGGAGTTATAACACAAGTGGGATAAGGAACAGTCAATAGTACAATAGTTACAAAAACTAAATGCAACTAAAAAGCAATTACCAAAGTACTATGTAACAACATGCTAATAAAATGTTGCTCCATAAGTAATTACAGTGTTATTACAGAGGCACAAGAACAGTTTAATGTTACATTTGACTGAGAAAGCGAACAGCAACAAAATATGGCTATTAAGTGTCTTGGGGGCCAATTCCAACTTAGGAAATGCTCACCTCTCCTATATACGCCTTTCCTACGCACTTCTCAGTAGTTGGTATTGAGCCTTACTCAATGTTCCCTCTAATCTTTTTCGGCAAATTTCAGGTCTGCTGATCTCAAACTTGAACATTGTAAAAATTCTGTGCAACTTCCAGTGCGCGTTTACTGTAAACACTGAGGCTGTACCTGCTTTAAGTTACAGTTTTAACAATGGCCAAGTAGGCTACTGTGGCTATTTGATCACAATGTAGGCCTACCACAGTGGCCTACCATCAAAAACAATGGAGAAAATGCATCCCATAACATTTTAACATGGAAATGGCGGTTCTATCATTCAGCCTACAGTAGCAGCTAATGTGTGGTATTCAATTATAGGGATTATAATGTCGCCAGAGGGGATTGCAGGCTCCTAACCAATTGTGCTATTTTCTGTGTTTTTTCGCATTGTTGTAACTTATTTTGTACATAATGTTGCTGCTACTGTTTTATGACCGAAAAGAGCTTCTGGATATCAGAACAGCGATTACTCACCTCGAACTGGACAAAGATTGATAATAATGTTGCTCCAGGACAGGAGTGGGTAACCCGCCTCTACCATCCGTTCTATTGGCCAACGTGCAATCACTAGAGAATAAACTGGATGAGCTCCGTTCGAGACTATCCTACCAACGGGACATTAAAAACTGTAATATATTTTGTTTCGCTGAGTCGTGGCTGAACCAAGACACGAATAATATACAGTTGGCTGTGTTTTCCATATGAACATTAAAGTTCAATCAGGAGAAATGACAGGGGTTATCCATTCGCAGTACATTTTAAAGACCAAAAACATGACATTTCTACCTTTAGATTTTGTGGCATAGAGAAAGTCAAGATATCAGACAGGGGAGGTGACATAAATAATACTCTGAGCAAAATGTTTTTGGATTTTCACCCTCCAGACATTATTCCCAAAAGGTCTTAATGATGAAATACCCATGCATGTTATATTGTAAATGTGAACATGAACTAGTGCCACCATTTCAGCCTACTCTGACATTTTTTCTTGCACTGTAGCCAATGATTTATGAAAACGTACTTGATAGGTCGATGTCCTCATTGTTGTTTTTCAGATGTGTTTAATACATTTCATGTACACACTTTTTTAGAATACCTATGAAATGCACATTGTTATATTTGGTAACACGTTTATTTTCCCTCGACTCCAACCCCGTTCGATGCATTGAACGGATGTGGGTGGAGCAATGTCTACATAAAGGTGGAAATTCAAAACACTCACAAAAGCTCTGACGAAGGCCTTGAGGCCAATACATAAAGCTTAATAAAGCTAAAATAAAAAATGTTAATAAAGAGCAGTGATACTAGCAAGAGCAGTGTGCAGGTTTCTTCTTTTTTCTCTCATGTTATTCAATTGTTACCATGCACCTGCAACAAAGATAGCTTACAAAATAAAATGCATTATTATTCCAATACCATTATTACAGAGAATCAGACAAATTTGCTACCATCTGCCTATTGGCTACTTAGCTTATTCAAGCCTGTCTCAAAATACAACACTGCCCCTTTAAGACAAAAAAAAGCTCTTTACCTGACTCGCTTTTCAAAGATTTTTAGAAATGTGCACATTTTGTGCTCTTGTAGGAAGCAATTGCTGACTACAAATAATCTATAACTGGGCTAATAACTCACCAGATAGCAAAGGATATTAATAAAATGTGCATATGTGGCTACATGCAGCTCTCGCTTTGATCTCAAAACAAGCACATCTAGTCACGACCACTCATGCAGTAAACACAATCCAGTTCAAAGTAAATGGCACAGATCCATATATGGCAATGGTCTATTTGCATATAGGCCTACTGCAGCTCAGATTTTTTATGCCGCAATGGTCTGTGTAGAGTATGGGCTGAGTTGTGCTTGTCAATGCAATAATATCCCACTCCGATGCGTTCTGCCTACAACAAAATCTCTTGCATAGTTCTTTTTTTTTTTGGTATGTTGCATTGAAAGTGACTAATATTGCGTTGATTCGATCCCAATTACCACAGTAAAGGGAAACGTTGATAGTGTTAACAGGGAAAGCTCTAGAACAGTGGTCACCGACCTTTTCTGAGTCAAAATCACTTTCTGAGTCTAAATGCAAGCAGATCTACCACTCAGATTTTTTCTTTTACATGACTTAAAAAACATAAGCCTATGCAACATTAACCAATTATAAATAGTACTGTATCAATGAGGTTTCTGCAGTAAGCTATAGGCCCAATACATTACCACCGCATATTGTCTTTGCTTATATTGCCCTGCTAATGCATTGTTGTTCGAGTAATTGTTTAAAATTATAGGTAGGCTATATGATCACAACGGTAATAGATCCGTTGTTGCATTACTTGTGAGAAACAGCTGAGTGAGCATACATTTAAATAATTTGCTTTTTATTTTTATTTTACTGGGCTGATGGTGTCTGCATCTGATGGTCAGTCTCAGCGGCGGAGAGTAGCAGACTGAGTGTCCACCTCTCAACCTCCCTCCGCTCTACATTTCCTCAACTGACACTGACCAAAAAGGGACACTGTCTTCCAGCTAATGGCGAAATTCGAGTTGTACCGCATTATTTCTGCCTCATGCACAAATTCATGTTTTTACCAGGGGAGAAAGTAAGCAGGTGCGGTCCGGTATGGAGTACCGGTAAAATACATAGTGGCGGTACGCCGTCCCGGTAAAACATCTGGTAATGAATCTAAAAAATATATCTTAATTTTTTAAAATAACAAATAAACATTGCAATTACATTCTGGAATGTTGTCCTGAGTTGTTATTGCATTGCACTCAGTTGAGAACTTCACTCACCTCTCCTTTCCAAGAAAGACGCCTCTGACAAGGGCCAATAAGGTACACTTTCAGGCCGCGGAGAGAGAGCGAGAATAGTTGGCTTAGAAGCTGCAGAACATGCCTTGAGCTTGAATGCTCCAAACTCTTTGCTGCCAGGGGTGTCAGCATTGCAGTGCAGTGGGGCTGACTGCAAAATAGCACCCTATGGGAAAACAAAAAGACCCAACTTAGGCGCCCTTAAGAAAAAAAAATCTATGAGTACAAAAACAGCACACCAGGAGGCCACTAGGGTTTCAGATCAAATCAAATGATATTTTATTGGTCACATGCACATATTTAGCAGATGTTACTCCGGGTGTAGTGAAATGCTTGTGTTCCTAGCTCCAACAATGCAGTAATATCTAACAATTCACAACAATACATACAAATCTAAAAATAAAATAATGGAATTAAGAAATATATAAATATTCGGACGAGCAATGTCGGAGTCCGGAGTATATATATATATATATATATATATATACATATATATACACTACCAGTCAAAAGTTTGGACACACTTACTCATTCAAGGGTTTTTCTTTATTTTTACTATTTTCTACATTGTAGAATAATAGTGAAGACATCAAAACTATGAAATAACACATATGTAATCATGTAGTAACAAAAAAAGTGTAAAAAAAAATCTAAACATATGTTATATTTTAGATTCTTCAAACTACCCACCCTTTGCCTTGATGACAGCATTCTCTCAACCAGCTTCATGAGGAATGCTTTTCCAACAGTCTTGAAGGAGTTCCCACATATGCTGAGCACTTGTTGGCTGCTTTCCCTTCACTCTGCGGTCCAACTCATCCCAAACCATCTCAATTGGGTTGAGGTCGGGTGATTGTGGAGGTCAGGTCATCTGATACAACACTCCATCACTATCCTTCTTGGTCAAATAGCTCTTACACAGCTTGGAGGTGTGTTTTAGGTCATTGTCCTGTTGAAAAGCAAATGATAGTCCCACCAAGCGCAAACCAGATGGGATGGCGTATCACTGCAGAATTATGTGGTAGCCATGCTGGTTAAGTGTGCCTTGAATTGTAAATAATTCACTGACAGTGTCACCAGCAAAGCACCCCCACACCATCACACCTTCTTCTCCATGCTTCACGATGGGAGCCACACATGCAGAGATAATCCGTTCACCTACTGACCTTCATGTCTTAAAGTAGTGATGGACTGTCGTTTCTCTTTGCTTATTTGAGCTGTTCTTGCCATAATATGGACTTGGTACTTTACCAAATAGGGCTATCTTCTGTATACCACCCATACCTTGTCACAACACAACTGAGTGACTCAAATGCATTACGATGGAAAGAAATTCCACAAATTAACTTTTAACAAGGCACACCTGTTAATTGAAATGCATTCCTACCTCATGAAATGAATTCCTACCTCATGAAGCTGGTTGAGAGAATGCCAAGAGTGTGAAAAGCTGTCATCAAAGCAAAGGGTGGCTACTTTGAAGAATCTCATTTTGATTTGTTTAACACTTTTTTTGGATACTACATGATTCCATATGTGTTATTTCATTTTGATGTCTACACCATTATTCTACAATGTAGAACATATATTTTAAAAAAAGCTTGAATGACTGGTAGTTTATGTGTGTGTATGTATGTGTGATGTGATGTATAGACATTATGGACAGTATGTGGATATAATATTTATTATATCAAATAAAATAAAATTTTCTTGGTCACATACACATGTTTTAGCAGATGTTATTGAGGGTGTAGCGAAATGCTTGTGTTTCTAGCTCCAACAGTGCAGTAATATCTAACAAGTAATATCTAACAGTTTCACAACAATACACACAATGCACACAAATCTAAAGTCAAGGAATGGAATTAAGAATATACATTTTTGGACGAGCAATGTCGGAGCGGCATAGACTAAGATACAGTATAATAGAATAGAATACAGTATATACATATGAGTTAAGTAATTCAAAATATGTAAACATTATTATAGTAACTAGTGTTCCATTATTAACGTGGCCAGTGATTTCAAGTCTATGTTTATAGGGCAGCAGCCTCTAAGGTGCTAGTGATTGCTATTTAACAATCTGATGGCCTTGAGATAGAAACAGTTTTTCAGTCTCTCGGTCCCAGCTTTGATGCACCTGTACTGACCTCACCTTCTGGATGATAGCGTGGTGAGCAGGCAGTGGCTCGGGTGGTTGTTGTCCTTAATGATCTTTTTGGCCTTCCTGTGACATCGGGTGCTGTAGGTGTCGTGGAAGACATGTAGTTTGCCACCGGTGATGCGTTGGGCAGACCGCACCACCCTCTGGAGAGCCCTGCGGTTGCGGGCGGTGCAGTTGCCGTGCCAGGCGGTGATACAGACCGACAGGATGCTCTCAATTGTGCATCTGTAAAAGTTTGTGAGGGTTTTAAGTGCCAAGCCAAATTTCTTCAGCCTCCTGAGGTTGAAGAGGTGCTGTTGTGCCTTCTTCACTACTCTGTCTGTGTGGGTGGACCATTTCAATTTGTCAGTGATGTGTACGCCGAGGAACTTGAAGCTTTTCTCCAATGTGGTCCCGTCGATGTGGGTAGGGGGGTGCTCCCTTTGCTGTTTCCTGAAGTCCACGATCAGCTCCTTTGTTTTGTTGACGTTGAGTGAGAGGTTATTTTCCTGGCACCACACTCCCAGAGTACTCACCTCCTCCATGTAGGCTGTCTTGTCATTGTTGGTAATCAGGCCTACTACTGTTGTGTCATCTGCAAACTTGATGATTGAGTTAGAGGCGTGCGTGGCCACGCAGTCATGGGTGAACAGGGAGTACAGGAGGGGGCTAAGCACACACCCTTGTGGGGCCCCTGTGTTGAGGATCAGCGAAGTGGAGGTGTTGTTTCCTACCTTCACCACCTGGGGGCGGCCCGTCAGGAAGTCCAGGACCCAGTTGCACAGGGCGGGGTTTAATCCCAAGGTCCTTAGCTTAGTTCTGAGCTTTGTGGGCATTATGTTGTTGAACGCTAAGCTGTAGTCAATGAGCAGCATTCTTACATAGGTGTTATTTTTGTTCAGGTGGGAAAGGGCAGTGTGGAGTGCAATTGAGATTGCGTCATCTGTGGATCTCTTGAGGCGGTATGCGAATTGGAGTGGGTCTAGGGTTTCCGGGTTGATGGTGTTGATGTAAGCCATGACCAGCCTTTCAAAACACTTCATAGCTACAGACGTAAGTGCTACGGGTCGGTAGTAATTTAGGCAGGTTACGTTGGCGTTCTTGGGCTCAGGGACTATGGTGGTCTGGTTGAAACATGTAGGTACTACAGACTCGGTCAGGGAGAGTTTGAAAATGTCAGTAAAGACACTTGCCAGTTGGTCCGTGCATGCGCTGAGTACAGTCCTGGTAATCCGTCTGGCCCCCACGGCCTTGTGAATGTTGACCTGTTTAAAAGTCTTACTCACATCGGCTATGGAGAGCATGATCACACAGTGGTCCAGAACAGCTGGTGCTGTCATGCATGCTTCAGTGTTGCTTGCCTCAAAGCGAGCATAGAAGGCATTTAGCTCGTCTGGTAGGCACTCGTCAGTGGGCAGCTCAACCTTTCCCACAGTAACTTTACAAAATTCAAACTCACAATGCCTTTCATTCATTATTAGTTTTGTTATGCATGAATACGATGGCTCACTTCTCGTTGTTGGCATTTCCTGCCTAAATTCACCCAATTTGCCAATTAAGTCATCATTAAAATAATTGACAAGATTAAATGGTTTTGTGATTAATAAGCCATCTTTCTGCCCATAGTTTTATTTAAATAACTCCAAAATATTTTTTCCATCATCCTTTATATCATTGATCTTGGCTTAATAATAGTTTATTTTTATTTTTGTTGTTAAGTCACATAATTTCTCAATTTGTAGTAAGTCAGCCAGTCAGACTTATTAGTGACTCTTTTGCCCCATCTCCTTCAATCATACAGTTTTCCAATTCCTCATCAATCCATGGAGCCTTAACAGTTCTAACAGTCAGTTTCTTAACAGGTGCAGCAACAAAAAATCTCTTCAGGTGATCCCCTGGTGAAGCCTTCCACACAGTGTTCCGTTTCAGTCTCATCTCTGGGTAACAGTCATAATCTTGTGCTGGAGACAAATATGAGAATGAAATTAAATTAACTTAGTCTGAAGACAGTCGTCTTTATGCTAGAACATGCACTGTGTCACTGGCTCCCCAGCTCATGTAAAACAATCCAAAGGCAATGACAGAAAGCATTGGACTCAGTTTTACATTACCATCAGCTATATAATATAGACTTCTTGTGGTTTTAACTGAGACATTAATGTGTGTGGACATGTAAACTCATTGGTAATTGCTCCTGTAATCACTATTGTTTCCATGTTTTGATTAGGCAACACTTAACAATGACTTTAATGATATGTATTTATTTGTAATTTCTTCATTTTAGTGTTTTATTTGGCACTAAATATTTGAAATGTCCCTGTTCTCATGATTTGCTACTGGAAGACCCCAGCAAGCTCCAGGGTGTACTTAGAGAGACTGTAATGGTGGAGTTACACATTTAGTTTTTTTGTGGAAGTTATTTTGTATTTTGTATATATTTTGTATTTTATCAGATCTGTTTTTCTCACAGTGTGCTGATCTGTATGGTATAAATGAAACCCCAAGTTTATTGGTAAAATGTAGTACCCTTAGAAGATATTTTTGTCAATTGGTACGCAGGGAGAGGTTTTGGTACAGGTACGCAAATGAGCACTTTGTGTATTTAGTGTGCGTTGCTGGCTAATTTAGATCTTCCTTTCCTTCGTTAAAATGAAATGTACAGTAAAAGTACCCAGGGGGGGATAAATAAAGTTGCATGGAATTGAATGGCCCCAACCAAACTGACCCGAGATTATGATGAACATCACAAGACTGGCAGACCCCTTCACTCCCCCTCATCCTTCCAACTACACAGACTTATACTAGCACTCTTCACTGCGCTTCAAGTCTCCATTTGTTTATGCAAATGCAGTGTGTGGTTTCCTGTCCTTTGTACTGTATGTGTATGTCGTCTCACAGAAATAGACTTGAGAGGTTTAGAGAGCCCACCATGACAAGAAAAGAACGGAAAAGAAGAGAAGGGGGAAAAAATAAACAGGCTTGCATGAGAACAAGAGCAAATAAAAAAGTAAGCACGACAAGTGATCAAGATTGTTATTACCATTTAAAATATTTTTTTTTTCACTGATGCTCAAACCCAACCATCTTTCCTACATACATATTGATGATTGAAATTGGAAATAACACAATGTCAATAATAACATATTTTGTTCTTACATTTGGAGTAAACTATTATCCATAGAATACAAACTCTGTACTCTTTTGAGCCACATAACACCTTATTGTATGCTAAATAATGCCGCAATATGTTTGGGTTTGATATAAATCTGTATTGTAGATGGTCTCTCCATGATGATTGACAGGTCATGTTCTGCCTTGATGAACCTGTAACACACAGAATGTATATTCAATAAACATGAGATTTCACCCCAAAATGTCCCTTATGACATAGGTACATCACTCTAAGGAATCATAACATGCAGCAATCACCCCATAATTGGTAACACAATATGTTATGATTGGCTGCAAAGTATACAGTAAATGTAAATATTTTGCTATTAATCTTACCTTAAGTAACTCCAGTATTTGGAGAAGGGACCACCATATCATTCCAGTGTTTTATGTCCAGTTAAGGTCCACCATTGTTGGCTTTTCTTTGATCAACTATGGGAACTCCTGTTAGGGTTAGAGATCAAATTATTGATTCATTGGTTGGTTTGTTGATTGATTCATTGATTGACTGATATTCATGCTACATGGTTGTTTCACCTTAATTTAATGTAGTTGTAAGGACAGATGCTAGGAGATGAGAAGCAGGTACAGGGAGTGAAAATGTAATATAAACAGACATGAATCAAAACACTGACAGCGTCTGGACAGGGGAAACATAACGACATTAGTGCAGACACTGGGAACAAACAGATATAGGGGAGGTAACCAAGCAGTGATGAAGTTCAGGTGAGTCCAATGAAGCGCTGAAGCGCGTAACGATGGTGACAGGTGTGCGTAATGATGGGCAGTCTGATGCCCTCGAGCGACAGAGAGGGGGAGGGGGAGCGGGAGCAGGCATGAAAGTAGTTATTGTAAGTCACTGTGGGTAAAAGGAACTGCTCAAATCTTAAACAGAGAAATGTAATGGACAAATACCTTTGACTGTGATATTAACAATGTGTCCCATGGCTTTCTTCTTGCTCTTCTCACATGCTGTTTGGCACTGATAGGCTACGTTTACACAGGCAGCCCAATTCTGATATTTTTTACCTATCAGTTCAGCTCTTTTGCAATTGGGCGAGACATCAGAATTGGGCAACCTGTGTAAACGCAGCCATAGAGTCCTTGGTCATTTCGTGTCATCTGTTTGATCTCTGTGACAAAATCTTTGCGTCTGATGTTACTGTCCTCCATGATTGTCTCATTGACAACAGTGAGATAGTTACCTTTCGGGATCAGTAAGTTTGGGACATTCTTCATCTGAACGATCAATGGGATCACATATTTTGGGGTAATACTCTATATGGAACAGGTGAGCTTTAATGGAAAGCCCTTCATCCCAACAATAGAGGTCTCACCTACAGTATGGCATCTGAAAAAGAGTGAGATACAATCTATAAAACATGTCCAATAGCCTCCTGATTACTACTTGGTTTTCACAGAGCAACACATGGGTTGTGTCCTTGTACATAGAGTACAGACTGTATGATAAACATTCTACAAAATGTAACGAAACTGTAGCTACCATATACTGTCAGGTCCATAATTATTGGCACCCTTGATAAAGATTAGCAAAAAATTCTGTATAAAATAAATAATACAAATACTGAGCTATATTGCATGGTAAAAATTATTTATACTAATACACTTGATCAGATAAAAATATTAAGTAATACAAAAAAAATAAAAAATAGCGGTCAAAGTTATTTCCACCCGTGTTTTCAGTACACTTGCGAGGATAACAACACTGAGGCTTTTCTAAAATGTTTTATGAGATTGGAGAACACATTGGGAGGTATCTTAGACCAGTCCTCCATACAGAATATTTCCAGATCATTGATATCCTTTGTCTGTAAAGATAATTAATATCCTTTGTAAGTGGAGCTATAAAACTCCATATGCAATTAATCAAAGACAATAGATTGCAAGAGATCAAATAGCAAGAGTAGGAAACAAGATTTTATGTTGACTCTAAATATGTTTTAGAAGTTTACAATAATGCCTAACCAAGGTCCTCTACAGTTAAACAATACATGCTGGTGGAAGCGATTTTTTCTCTTTCAGCATCACACACAGGCCTTTTTCTCATTTGGGCAAAAGTCCGTCCTCCACCCTCTTTCCTCCGTCCTCTCTCCTCCGTGACCCGGAAACCGATAATTCGACATTGGAACACTGCACTGTACGGCCCTCTGGTGGTGGGGTGCACACAGGACAGCATTTTCCTGCAGGTCACAGGGGTGACATTCAGTAACATAAGGTGTCCAAATGGACGCCTAGGCCTAGACCCTACACCCTATAGACTTGTGGAGATCTGAGAGGATTTTGCAATCAATATGGTAACAGCTCCACCTTGCACTCGAATAGGTTAGGTGGAAGTTTCATCCTATAGCAATCAAATCATCTAAGATCTCCACAATCTAGGAATCCATATGGGATTGGGCCAAAGTCTCCAAAACAATGATATCACAACAAAAAATAAAAGGAAATGTAAAACATGAATATTGTGGATATTAGGGAGTGTGAGTGAGATTGAAAAAGTACATTGTCCTTTTATGAATAGGTGATTTGTAATACAGGAAGGTTGATAATACAGGTAGGTAATTTAGTAAAAAAGTGAGTGGAAGTGTAATAATGTCCCAAGGCATACTCTCATCCTCTTCACCATGCTCTACCATTGGTTCCTTTTCTCCTGCTACGTAGAGAGTTCAGAGTTTGAAGATCAATCAACTCATCATCTAGATTGATAATGCGGTGCTGTACCCATAGCAGACCCACAAATGACATTTGATTGTGATACTACTATAGTGTACCATAGCAGAATCGCCGCTCTCACAATGTGCTTGACACTGATAGAGTCGTTGGTCATTTTCATTCAGCTGTGTGATCTCTGTGACGACCTCTCACGTTTGATGTTGGGGTGCTCCATAACTGCCTCTTTGACAACAGTGGTGCACTTAGCGAGAGCAGTAAACTTAGGATTTTTCAACTGAAGAGCGATGGCACCAGGAAGCTTCAATATGACCACATTTTCTCGGATCATACTCTATGTTACAAGTGAGATTCAGTGGCGTGCCCTCTCTCCCAATGATAGGGACCCTCGGGCACCTCACCTCCAAAGCACCTGGAAGAAACACAATGCTGACTGATGATTTCCATTTTTATAAATACTATTTTAAATTAGTAAAACAACAATAAAAAAGCATAGATCTGTAATAGATGTGAAACAAGATGTGTAACAATGTTTGCGTTCCCTCACAAGAAGGAACTGTTAGAGAAAAGCCATTATGCTGTTGCTTTCATCAGAAATTAATGTAAGATCAATACACAATGAACACATGAGCACCAAATACACATTCCATGATAGAAAAATAAAAGTAGTTTGTCTAATATCAGCATGATGACACCAACCAAGAGTTAACCAATATTAGCATAAAACATAAACAATTATCAAAGCCCCTGGTCACTCGCTATCGTGTGATAAGAACTTGTTCCAAGACATGTGTCTTTAGCCTGGCAAGCGAGGCTAATAAAAACGTTCTTCACTTGTTCTGTGGCAACAACTGTGTCACAACTTCCTCCGAAGCTGCCTCCTCTTCTGGTTAGGGCAGGCTTCGCGTTCGTCGTCACCGGCCTTCTAGCCACTGCAGCTCCTCATCTCATCATTCCATTTGTTTTGTCTTGTTTATTACACACACCTGGTTCATATCCCCTCATCAGTACCTGTATAAGTGTTCCCTATGCCCACTTGTCTTTGTGTGATTGTTTATTGTGAGGAGAGTGAAGCTCGGTTGAGCTCCTTGTATTTTGTATTGCCGGGTTATTTTCCCTGTGTGTCTTGTTGGTTCCAGTGCGCCTGTTTTGCGCACTGGACTGTTTTGACGCATTACTGAGTAACTCTGTATTCGGAATAAATCCTGTTATTCTGTGATTTACCCTCTTGCGCCTGACTCCTTCAAATCACCCATCACAGAATAACACACCAAAATTTGGAGTCAGCCGGAGAGGAGCACATGCCTGGAGTCGTGGAACGGGTCCGGGAACAATCGACAATGCTAGCCAGCTTGGGAGAAGCGATGACCCGATCTGTCGGGACCAGTTTGGCGACCGGATCCAGCCACCCACACCCCAGCACCCAGAGGGATCCATATATCCCGACCACGGGATTTTGACGGGACAGCTGCTCTCTGCCAGGGATTCCTCCTCTAATTGGAGCTATACTATTCAAGCATCAGCCCGGCCCCATCGGAGTGGGAGAAGGTGTCTGCCCTCGTCTCCTGCCTCTCAGGGAAACCCTGGAGTTGGCCAATGTGGTCTGGAATGAAGGAGGAGCCGCATTGGACAACTACGGGGAGTTCGCTCGCCTCTTTCGGGCTGTCTTCGATCACCCGCCCGAGGGTAGAGAGGCGGGCAAGCGGCTTGTCCACCTGAGGCAGGGGACGAGGACCGTGCAGGACTTCGCCCAGGAGTTCCGGACTCTAGCAGCAGATGGCACGAGAGGACATTTCAATGCACGATGTCGTCAGCGTTCTTATGGATCTGGAGGCGTCAGGCAGGGCACTCTCGCATCACCCCAGGTATCGAAAAACCATACTCATTCAGAGCCCTCTGCTGTGCACTGTACCCTACCCATCCACTTTCCTGATTACATTGTAGTTCCCCAGTGTAAGGCTCTGGTCGATTCAGGCACAGCTGGGAACTTTATTGACAGGTAATTTTCACATAGTCTAGGCATTACATTGGTTCCCCTATCCATTCCACTCCCCATCAGTGCACTTGACAGTCGAACCATTAGGGTCCGGATTCGTTAGGGGAGGTTACAGCACCAGTCACTATGGTTACACACAAGACTTATTGAGTCTCCTGATTTCCCTGTTGTGTTCGGGTCTTCCCTGGTTAGCACTCACCTTTCATGGCCACATGAGGCTTCTCACGGGGTGGTTGCGAGAGTGGGTAGGTGTCTAGGTGTTTCCGGTTGTGAAACCGTGGTGGAAAGTCCAGACAGTACCTCCACGCGTGCATTCCCCCGAATACCTCGATTTTGCACACGCATTTTCCAAAATGCAGGTGGCCAAATTACCACTTCATCGGGCGGGAGATTGCGCGATAAACCTCCGGGTAGATGCTGTGCCTCCCAGGAGTCATGTTTATCCCCTGTCACAGGCTGAAACGGTTGCTATGGAGACATACGTCTCGAGTCCCTGCGCCAGGGGTTTATACGTCCCTCCACTTCGCCCGCCTCCTCAAGTTTCTTTTTTGTGAAGAAGAAAGACGGAGGTCTACGCCCTTGCATTGATTACCGATCACTGAACAAGGGGAAGATACTATTTAGTTATCCTCTATCACTCATTCCATATGTGATCGAGTCAATGCATGGGGCGCACTTCTTCACAAAATTAGATCTACGGAGTGCGTACAAGCTGGTGCGTGTCCGAGAGGGGGACGAGTGGAAGACAGCATTAAGCACAACCACAGGCATTATGAATACCTGGTGATGCCATACGGTTTGATGAATGCTCCATCCGTCTTCCAGTCCTTTGTGAACGAGGTGTTTCGGGACATGCTTGGTCGCGGTGTAGTGGTCTATATCGATGACATTCTGGTTTATTCCGCTACGCATGCCGAGCATGTGTCCCTGGTTCGCAGAGTGCTTCGGCGACTGTTGGAGCATGAACTGTATGCCAAGGCAGAAACATGTCTGTTCTTCTAACAGTCCGTCTCCTTCCTCGGATACCACATCACCACCTCAGGTGCGGAGATGGAGGGAGACCGCATTTCAGCCGTGCGTAATTGGCCGACTCCAACCACGGTTAAGGAGCTGCAGCGCTCATTGGCTTTATCCGGGGCTTTGGGAAGGTCGCAGCCCCCATCCCCTCTCTGTTGAAGGGTGGGCCGTCCCGCCCGCTGGTCTGCTGAGGCTGACAGGGCCTTCAGTAACCTGAGGGGTCTGTTCACCTCAGCCCCGGTACTGGCCCACCCGAATCCATCACCACCATTCGTAGTGGAGGTGGATGCATCTGAGGTAGGGATAGGCGTGGTCCTATCTCAACGCTCGGGCACGCCACCTAAGCTCTTCCCCTGTGCCTTCTTCTCCAAGAAGCTCAGCCTGGCGGACAGAACTACGACGTTGGTGATCGGGTGCTGTTGGCTGTTGTCCGAGCCCTGACCGTGTGGAGGCACTGGCTCGAGGGGGAGAAACAACCTTTCCTCCTCTGGACGGACCACCGTAACCTGGAGTACATCCGGGCAGCGAGGGGAGGCTGAACCCTCTCCAGGCCAGGTGGGCCCTATTCTTCACCTGGTTTGATTTTACACTATCATACATCCCGGGTATGAAGAACGTGAAGGCAGACGCACTGTCACGGCTGTACGACACAGAGGAGAGGCCCAGATACAGTGGGGGAAAAAAGTATTTAGTCAGCCACCAATTGTGCAAGTTCTCCCACTTAAAAAGATGAGAGAGGCCCGTAATTTTCATCATAGGTACACGTCAACTATGAAAGACAAATTGAGAGAAAAAAATCCAGAAAATCACATTGTAGGATTTTTTATGAATTTATTTGCAAATTATGGTGGAAAATAAGTATTTGGTCACCTACAAACAAGCAAGATTTCTGGCTCTCACAGACCTGTAACTTCTTCTTTAAGAGGCTACTCTGACCTCCACTCGTTACCTGTATTAATGGCACCTGTTTGAACTTGTTATCAGTATAAAAGACACCTGTCCACAACCTCAAACAGTCAAACTCCAAACTCCACTATGGCCAAGACCAAATAGCTGTCAAAGGACACCAGAAACAAAATTGTAGACCTGCACCAGGCTGGGAAGACTGAATCTATAATAGGTAAGCAGCTTGGATTGAAGAAATCAACTGTGGGAGCAATTATTCGGAAATGGAAGACATACAAGACCACTGATAATCTCCCCTCGATCTGGGGGCTCCACGCAAGATCTCACCCCGTGGGGTCAAAATGATCACAAGAACGGTGAGCAAAAATCCCAGAACCACACGGGAGGACCTAGTGAATGACCTGCAGAGAGCTGGGACCAAAATAACAAAGCCTACCATCAGTAACACACTACGCTGCCAGGGACTCAAATCCTGCAGTGCCAGACGTGTCCCCCTGCTTAAACCAGTACATGTCCAGGCCCATCTGAAGTTTGCTAGAGTGCATTTGGATGATCCAGAAGAGGATTGGGAGAATGTCATATGGTCAGATGAAACCAAAATAGAACTTTTTGGTAAAAACTCAACTTGTCGTGTTTGGAGGACAAAGAATGCTGAGTTGCATCCAAAGAACACCATACCTACTGTGAAGCATGGGGGTGGAAACATCATGCTTTGGGGCTGTTTTTTCTGCAAAGGGACCAGGACGACTGATCCGTGTAAAGGAAAGAATGAATGGGGCCATGTATCGTGAGATTTTGAGTGAAAACCTCCTTCCATCAGCAAGGGCATTGAAGATGAAACGTGGCTGGGTCTTTCAGCATGACAATGATCCCAAACACACCGCCCGGGCAACGAAGGAGTGGCTTCGTAAGAAGCATTTCAAGGTCCTGGAGTGGCCTAGCCAGTCTCCAGATCTCAACCCCATAGAAAATCTTTGGAGGGGAGTGTAAAGTCTGTGTTGCCCAGCGACAGCCCCAAAACATCACTGCTCTAGAGGAGATCTGCATGGAGGAATGGGCCAAAATACCAGCAACAGTGTGTGAAAACCTTGTGAAGACTTACAGAAAACGTTTGACCTGTGTCATTGCCAACAAAGGGTATATAACAAAGCATTGAGACACTTTTGTTATTGACCAAATACTTATTTTCCACCATAATTTGCAATAAATTCATAAAAATCCTACAATGTGATTTTCTGGATTTTTTTCTTCTCATTTGTCTGTCATAGTTGACGTGTACCTATGATGAAAATTGCAGGCCTCTCTCATCTTTTAAGTGGGAGAACTTGCACAATTGGTGGCTGACTAAATACTTTTTTTCCCCACTGTAGCTATATGGTTTTCCCCGTGTGCCTTGTTGGTTCCAGTGATTCTGTTTTGCGCACTGGACTGTTTTGACACATTACTGAGTAACTCTGTATTCAGGAATGAATCATGTTATTCACCCATCACAAACTGGTGCATGATCGTCTCCTCTTTAAGTCTACCTTTAAAGTTTACCCTAAGGTGGAAGTGGTCATTTCTACTAATTTAAACGTGTAGATGTGGTTTTACTGAGACGTTAATGCATGTAAACATATAAAACGCTTTGATAATTGCTGTTGTAATCATCAAAATAATGTTTGATTATTTTATAAGATTGCAGATATAGTGCACAAATGTTTATGTAGTTTGTCAGTTTATAATGGTCAAATGGCTAATTTCCATATACTGTATGACACACCATGCTTTTTCTTATCTGATGTTTTTTTGGGGTACATATAACTCTGGGGGAACACCTGTATACAACCAAAATGTATTTGGAGAAGTTCTGACCTAGTGGTCTAGCCAATAATTCAACGGAATATCGCTCAGTTTGACAATTCATAACAACTTCCTTCAAAAATTGTTAACCTACATTATATAGTATTACATTGCACTCCTGAGCCTTCAAATCAAACTGAGATTATGTTGAACATCAGAAGACAAGCAGATCCCTTTACTCCCCCTCACCCTTCCAATCACATTGACTGCTACTAGTGCTGTTCACATAGCGTCAAGCCTCTGTTTGTTTGTGCAAATGCTATGTGTGGTTTCCTGTCCCATATGGGCATTTCCTCTAACAGACATAGACCTGAAAGGTGTAGAGAGATAGCCCACCATGACAAGAACAGGGGAGAGAACAAAAAAAAAAAGAAATAGGCACGCATAACAACAAGAACAAAGAAGTATTAGTCACTCCTGAGCCTTCAAATCAAACTGAGATGATGATGAACATCACAAGACAAGCAGACCCCTTTACTCTCCCTCACACTTCCAACCACATAGACTGCTACTAGCGCTATTCACATAGCTTCAGGCCTCCATTTGTGCAAATGCTATGTGTGGTTTCCTGTCCTGTATGGGCATTTCCTCTAACAGACACAGACCTCAGAGGTGTAGAGAGATAGCCCACCATGACAAGAACAGGGGAGAGAACAAAAAAAAAAAGAAATAGGCACGCATGACAACAAGAACAAAATAGTAATCAAGCAAACAAATGAGCATTCTATTGACATTTCATGAAATTGTATTTTTATTTAGGTAGTACAAACCCTCCTGTCTTCCAACATACTGTACATTCATGCTTGAAGCTGGTTTATAACACAATGTTTTTATTTTTCGTAATGTTAAGAAAACTACTAACCATAGAATACAAATTATGTAGTCTTTTGAGCCTGTAGCACCTTATTTATACATATGTAAAACGATTCAGTTAAATGTTTGGGTTTGATATAAATCTGTATTGTAGATCGTATCTTCATTATAATTTGTAGGTCATGTTCAGCCTTGACGTCATCTGCCATCAGCTAACAGACCAGCTCAATGATTAACCTGTTAAACACACATAATCATCAATAAACAAGAGACTTCACCCCAAAAGGTCCCTTTTGACATATTTACACCCCATAATTGGTAAAACATTATGTTATGATAGGCTGCGAAGTATGAATGTAAAAGTGCATTTTTAATGTATTATTTTGTTATTCATCTTGCCTCACGTAACTCCAGTATTAGGAGAAGGGACCACAGTATCATTACAGTGTTGTATGTCCAGTTCTGTCCACCATTGTTGGCCTTTCTTTGATCAACTCCGGGAGCTGCTGTTATATGGTTAGATATCAACATTAGTGATTAATTGGTTGGTTTGTTGATTGTTTAATTGATTGACTGATGATCATGCTACACGGTTGTTTCACCTTAGTTGAATGTTGTTATTATAAGTCGCTGTGGGTTAGAGTAACTGCTAAAATTGTAAAACCAAAAAATGTAATGGACAAATACCTTTGACCGTGATATTTATGTAGTGTCCCATGGGCAGTATGGCCTCCCATTTCACATACTGCATGGCACTGATAGACTCCTTGGTCAGCAGGGGTCAGCTGTATGAAGTCTGTTATAACGTGTCTATGTCTGACACTCCGGTCCTCCATAAACATCTCGTTGACAATGGTGAGGTACTTGCTGGGGTCAATGAGCTTGGGACACTCTTTCCAAAGAGTGATGACACCAAAAGGCATCAATGCGACCACATTGTTTAGTTTCATACTCTGCCTTACAGGTGAGCCTCAAGGGCATGCCCTCAGTCCCAACCATAGGAGTCCTGGGGTACTTCAACTCAACAGCATCTGGGAGTAGCTAAAGAGTGGGAGTTGTGGAAAAAGTATATAACTCAGGTCCAAAACAGCTCTACATATAACTTATTTATTTTTGTTAACAAACTAGTTTATTAGGGGTTATTTCTGAGTATATCTGGGTATTAAAAGCATTCAACACCATCTAATCTAAACGCAACTACCATACCTAGGGTTTCACCCTGTCCCACTTTTATTACACACTAGTATCACCATGAGTACTCACCTGTGCCCAGAGAAGGTGACACACAGAGACAGAGAGACACTGTCGAAAGCAGGGACAGCACTCTAGATCCACGGAGCCAAACCATTTCCAAACACTAGCACTCAAAACTGAAAGTTGCTTAATCTGATATACTCCACGTGTTATAGATGGCCAACAGATGAAAGCATCATCATAGACACACAATAACTAAAGCTCTCATCTGCAGTCTGCTAGATCTGCCCACCACAGAGGCTATAGAGCAAGCTAGAGCGTGTGTGTTCTTTGTGTGTGTACGCGTAGAGTAGATATATGTTCCAGTGGAGATAAAGAGGGCTATGTCTGAACACCAGAAGACAGAAGAAGAGCAGTGTATGGGGCTCGTCTAGTGCACGTTTCCCTTGTTTGAGGAAACCAGGGTATATTTTTCTCATATCCAGCCCATGTGCTGAGTTTACAGTGTTGAGTAATCTTTCAAAACTGATTGCGCAAAAACTTCTGTTATATGCTAACGCTAACATTTCAGTATACAGTGAGGGAAAAAAGTTTTTGATCCCCTGCTGATTTTGTACGTTTGCCCACTGACAAAGACATGATCAGTCTATAATTTTAATGGTAGGTTTATTTGAACAGTGAGAGACAGAATAACAAAAAAATAAATCCAGAAAAACGCATGTCAAAAATGTTATGAATTGATTAGCATTTTAATGAGGGAAATAAGTATTTGACCCCTCTGCAAAACATGACTTAGTTCTTGGTGGCAAAACCCTTGTTGGAAATCACAGAGGTCAGACGTTTCTTGTAGTTGGCCACCAGGTTTGCACACATCTCAGGAGGGGTTTTGTCCCACTCCTCTTTGCAGATCTTCTCCAAGTCATTAAGGTTTCGAGGCTGACGCTTGGCAACTCAAACCTTCAGCTCCTCCACAGATTTTCTATGGGATTAAGGTCTGGAGACTGGCTAGGCCACCCAGGACCTTAATGTGCTTCTTCTTGAGCCACTCCTTTGTTGTCTTGACCGGTGTTTTGGGTCATTGTCATGCTGGAATACCCATCCACGACCCATTTTCAATGCCCTGGCTGAAGGAAGGAGGTTCTCACCCAAGATTTGACAGTACATGGCCCCGTCCATCGTCCCTTTGATGCGGTGAAGTTGTCCTGTCCTTAGCAGAAAAACACCCCCAAAGCGTAATGTTTCCACCTCCATGTTTGACGGGGGGATGTTGTTCTTGGGGTCATAGGCAGCATTCCCTCCTCTTCCAAACACGGTGAGTTGTTGATGCCAAAGAGCTCCATTTGGTCTCATCTGACCACAACACTTTCACCCAGTTCTCCTCTGAATCATTCAGATGATCATTGGCAAACTTCAGACGGGCCTGTATAAGTGCTTTCTTGAGCAAGGGGACCTTGCGGGCGCTGCAGGATTTCAGTCCTTCACGGCGTAGTGTGTTACCAATTGTTTTCTTGGTGACTATGGTCCCAGCTGCCTTGAGATCATTGGACAAGATCCTCCCGTGTAGTTCTGGGCTGATTCCTCACCGTTCTCATGATCATTGCAACTCCTCGAGTTGAGATCTTGCATGAAGCCCCAGGCCGAAGGAGATTGACAGTTCTTTTGTGTTTCTTCCATTTGCGAATAATCGCACCAACTGCTGTCACCTTCTCACCAAGCTGCTTGGCGATGGTCTTGTAGCCCATTCCAGCCTTGTGTAGGTCTACAATCTTGTCCCTGACATCCTTGGAGAGCTCTTTGGTCTTGGCCATGGTGGAGAGTTTGGAATCAGATTGATTGATTGCTTCTGTGGACAGGTGTCTTTTTATACAGGTAACAAACTGAGATTAGGAGCACTCCCTTTAAGAGTGTGCTCCTAATCTCAGCTCGTTACCTGTATAAAAGACACCTGGGAGCCAGAAATCTAACATTTTTGACATGGATTTTTATGGATTGTTTTGTTGTTATTCTGTCTCTCACTGTTTAAATAAACCTACCATTAAAATTATAGACCGATCATGTCTTTGTCAGTGGGCAAACTTACAAAATCAGCAGGGATCAAAACATTTTTTCCCTCACTGTATGTGTGTGTGCGCATGCGCAATGATGGGCAATATTTCTGTTGCATGTATTTGAAATACGTATTTCAATTACTTTTGAGTTTTTTGTAATTTGTATTTGAAAGGCCTGAACAAAATCACCCTCTAATTTGTAACAAGATAATGGTATTTCAGAGAATGGTATTTTCTATTTTCAAAATACTAAAAACTCCTTTCGTTAACAGTTAATTTTACTGGGTCCTTATCACAATGTAATTACATATGTTATTACACTGTAAGAAGTATTACAATTCATTGTAATAATACATAGTTACACTGTAATAAAAACCTGTAACTGGTGGTAATTACAGTCTGTATTTACAGAGGTGTAAGAATGAATGCTTGTTACCATGCTTGTTGCAAATGTTACGCTTTCCGATAGCATCCCAACCATATATCCGAACGCACCATATTTCAGCCTCTACATTTCAGCCTGCATAAACCATGTGATAAGTGTTAGCAATTTTAACACCGACCACCTCATTGACACAATTCTGCAATAAAGGGCTCTGGAGTCTGATGCCCAGGCACAATGGCAAAAACGTGTTCGCAAACGGTTCATGTCCTGACCCCAAGGACGTGTGACACCATTGCATCAGTTGGGGTCCAACAGCTGCTGGTACGTAACTCTCCCCAGCTGGTGTCTTAGGAGGAGCCGGGTCTGAGGTTAGGGCTTCTTGTATGGCGAGTGAACCTCCCACAGTACTGGCCCCATAATGCAAGAGGAAGGAAGAATGGGTGTAGGGTCTGAGTTACTGGTCGGAAGGTCAAACTGGCAGGAGAGAGCATCAGCTTTTATGTTTTTTCTTTCCAGGGATGTAAGTAACATGAAAATGGAAGCATGTGAAGAAGAGAGCCCAGCGGGCTTGTCTGGAGTTTATCCTCTTGGCCCCTCTGATATATTCCAGATTACGATGATCTGTTAGGACATGAAAGGAATGTTGTGCGCCCTCCAACCAGTGGCACCACTCCTCGAGGGCCAGCTTGATTGCGAGGAGTTCTCTGTTCCACATCATAATTCCTCTCAGCAGAGGATAACTTCCTGGAGAAGAAAGCACAAGGATGTGATTTGGAGGTGTTCCCACCTGCTGAGAGAGTATGGCTCCTACACCACTGGAGGCATCCACCTCCAGAGTGAAAGGAAGGGTCGGATCAGGTTGGCGAAGGACAGGATCTGAGGTGTAGAGACGTTTCAAGTTGTTGAAAGCAGTCAGGGCGGTATCAGTCCATTGAAGGGTCTGGGTCTTTTGGCTGGTAAAGGCAGTGAGGGGGAGTGGCAGTAGAACTGAAGTTCCCAATATTCCGGCGATAGAAGTTGGAGAACCCAACCCAATGAAACGTTGGAGTTCCTTAACGGTGGTGGGTTTGGGCCAGTTACTGACGGCGGTGACTTTGTTCTCATCCATGCTGACCCCTCCAGGTGTCAGTACGAAACAGAGGAAGTTTACCAAGGTTACATGGAAGGTGCTCTTTTCAGTCTTCACATAAAAGTTATGGTCAAGGAGCCGTTGAAGAACCTTTTGCTCAATGGTGGTGGCTCTTCAGGGTAGGCTGAGACAACTGCTGAAGCAGGTAGAAGACCAGGACAGGAGTTCACCTTGTCGCCACGAGATGGCAGGGTCGTGACGACAAAGCCAGGGGTGTCTGAGGATGAGTGGCTGTTTGGGGATAAGAGTTCCATGAGTTGAATGGGTTCAGTGTGGAAGACTCCAATCTGGAGGGTGACGCTCTGTGTCAGGTGCGTAATGAAGCCTGAGCCCAATGGCTGCCCGTCCAAGGTGTTAATCCTTAAGGGAGGGGTGACAGGAGTTATATCAATGTCAAGCTCTTGTGCTAGCTGGTGATCGATAAAATTACCTGCTGTTCCCGAATCTATCAAGCCCTCTACGTACTTAGTAACCCCTTTCACGGTTATCAATACTGGGATGGAGAATTGCTTCTGGGAGATATTTAGCACTAAGGACATGCCTACCTGCATGGCAGCGAAGGGACCCTTCTCGCTTCTCTGTGGGGGGCGAACAGGGAAATGGCTGAGTAGATGATCTTTCCTCCACAGTATAGGCAGAGCCATTCTTGATCCGCCTTTGATGTTCGGGATGACGGAATCATGGAAAGAGAAGGTTTCGGGTTTCTGGGTGGCATAGTTCTTCGGGCGGTCGGGCGATGAGGTGGTCAATGGAGATGGACATATGAATGTATTGATTTAAATCCTGAAGGTCACCTCTACGGGCCAGCTCCGCCTGAAGTTCCCTGTTGAGCCCTCTTTGGTAGACGGTAAGTAAAGCAGCCTCACTCCATCCACTCCCTGCAGCCATGGTGCAGAACTTGAGGGCATACTCAGCAGCTGAACCTTGTTGAAGTTCTATGAGGAAGTCTCCTATAGGACGACCGAAAGGAGAGTGATCAAATACCTCTTTGAAGAGGGTGTGGAAATGGGTCACGGATCCGAGTTCTGTGCTGTAGGCAGTCCATATGGTGGTGGCCCAATCCAGAGCTTTGCCTGTGAGTAGAGACACAACAAATCCACCCTGCTCTTGTTGGTGGCGAAGTTAGTGGGGTTGTGCTCAATGTATTTGCTGCATTGCTTCAGAAATCCCTGACATTTCCCAGGTGAACCATCATATTTTCCAGGCATGGATATGAATGAACGAGGGCTAGGGGGATACGATACGGCATCGGAAGAGTAGGGATAGGCTGGTGGAGAAGATGGCAGATTTCCTCCATACACTCCTCTTGCTGGGTTAGCTGCCGCTGTAGCTCCGCGTGAATCCATTCCGTTTTTTGGTGAGGTATTCTGTAATGAATACTCAGGTAGAAAAAAGGTGTAGATTCACGCACAGAGTGCGGCAGGTGTTTATTTCGCATTCGCAGAAGGCAGAATCGTGGTCACAGGCAGGCAATGGTCATACACAGGTAGGCAAACAGGCAGGTGAATCAAAACTAGGACTGAAGAGAGTAACTGGTTCTCACAAACGAGCTAGGAAAAGGCTTATAATAATAATAATATGCCATTTAGCAGTCACTTTTATCCAAAGCGACTTACAGTCATGTGTGCATACATTTTTACATATGGGTGGTCCCGGGGTTCGAACCCACTACCCTGGCGTTACAAGCGCCATGCTCTACCAATTGAGCTACAGAGGTGTGTCAAATCGAACAATACCTCACAAGGCACAAACAGAATGACCTGAACTAAATAAGGAGCTGATGAGACCAGGTGAGTAACTAACACAGGTGAAATCAATGAAGAAAAAATGAAAGACAGGGCTACGCTTCAAGAACACAAAGAAACAGGGCTATGTTCAAGAACACAAGGTTGACTAAGAACATAAATACAGAACGTTATAGTTTCCAGTTTGTTAGCCAGCTAGCTAACGTTAAGTTACATTCAGAAACTCCTTTTGTTCACCCGACCTAGAATATCTCACAATCAAATGCCGACCATATTACCTCGTAAGAGAATTCTCTTCGGTTATAGTCACAGCCGTGTATATTCCCCCTCAAGCCAATACCACAATGGCCCTCAAGGAACTACACTGGACTTTATATGAAAATTGGAAACCACATATCCTGAGAACGCATTTATTGTAGCTGGAGATTTTAACAAAGCAAATTTGAGGAAAACGCTACCATAGTTGTATCAACACATTGACTGTAGTACTCGCTCTGGGAAAACACTCGACCACTGCTACTCCCCTTCGAGATGCCTACAAGGCCCTCCCCGCCTGCCCGTCGGCTAATCATATCACGACTCCATTTTGCTCCTCCCTTGCTATAGGCAGAAACTCAAACAGGAAGTACCCTTGCTAAGGTCTATTCAATGCTGGTATGACCAATCGGAAACCATGCTTCAACATTGTTTGAACACGCAGACTGGGATATGTTTCTGTTAACCTCTGAGAATAACATTGACATATACACGGACACGGTGACTGACTTCATCAGGAAGTGTATAGGGATGTTGTTCCCACTGTGACTATTAAAACATACCCAAACCAGAAACCATGGATAGAAGGCAGAATCTATCCAACTGAAAGCGCGAACCACCACATTTAACCATGGCAAGGTGACTAGAATATGGTTGAATACAAACAGTGTAGTTATTCCCTCCGTAAGGCAATCAAACAGGCAAAATGTCAGTACAGAGGCAAAGTGGAGTCGCAATTCAACGGCTCAGACATGAGACATATGGGGCAGGGACACTGACGTCTTGCTCCAGGACATGCTAAACACCTTCTTCGCCTGCTTTAAGGATAACTCAGTGCCACCAATGTGGTCGGTTCCCAAGGACTCGTTCTCCATGACAGATGTGAGTAAGACATTTAACGTGTTAACCCTCGTAAGGCTGCCAGCCCAGATGGCATCCCTAGCCGCGTCCTCAGAGCATGCACAGACCAGCTGGTTTGATTATTTACAGACACATTAAATCCCTCCATATCCCAGTCTGCTGTCCCCACTTGCTTCAAGATGCCCACCATTGTTCCTGTACCAAAGAAAGCAAAGGTAACTTAACAAAATGACTATCGCTCCGTAACACTCACTTCTGTCATCGTGAAGTTCTTTGAGAGGCTAGTTAAGGATCATATCACCTCTACCTTACCTGACACCCTAGACCCACTTCAATTTGCTTACCGCCCCAATAGATCCACAGACGATGCAATCGCCATCGCACTCCACACTGTCCCTATGACATCTGGACAAGATGAATACTTACGTAAGAATGCTGTTCATTGACTATAGCTCAGCCTTCTACACCATAGTACCCTCCAAGCTCAACATTAAGCTCGGGGCCCTGGGTCTGAACCCCGGCCAGTGCAACTGGGTCCTGGACTTCCTAATGGGCCGCCAACAGGTGGTGAAGGTAGGAAACAACACCTCCCACTTCGCTGATCCTCAACATAGGGTGTGCTCAGCCCCTCCTGTACTGCTTGTTCACCCATGACTGCGTGGCCACACACGCCTCCAACTCAATCATCAAGTTTGCAGACGACACACCAGTATTAGGCCTGATTACCAACAATGACGAGACAGCCTACAGGGAGGAAGTGAGGGCCCTTGGTGGAGTGATGCCAGGAAAATAACCTCTACCTCAACGTCAACAAAATGTAGGAGCTGATCGTGGACTTCCAGTAAACAGCAAAGGGAGCACGCCCTATCCACATTGACTGGACCGCAGTGGAGAAGGTGGAAAGCTTCATGTTCCTCGGCGTACACATCACTGACAATCTCAAATGGTCCACACAGACAGTGTGGTGAAGAAGGTGCAACAGCACCTCTTCAACCTCTGGAGGCTGAAGAAATGTGTCTTGGCCCCTAAGACAAACATTTACAGATGCATAATTGAGAGCATCCTGTCGGGCTGTATCACCGCCTGGTACGGCAACTGCACCGCACGCAACCGCAGGGCTCTCCAGAGGGTGGTGCGGTCTGCCCAAAGCGTCATCGGGGGCACACTGCCTGCCCTCCAGGATACCTACAGCACCCGATGTCACAGGAAGGCCAAAAAGATCACCTAGCGACAGCCTGTTCACCCCGCTATCATCCAGAAGGCTAGATCAGTACAGGTGAATCAAAGCTGGGACCGAAAGACTGAAAAATAGCTTCTATCTCAAGGCCATCAGACTGTTAAATAGCCTTCACTAGCCGGCTACCACCCGGTTACTCAACACTGCACCTTAGAGGCTGCTGCCCTATATAAATAGACATGGAATCACTGGCCACTTTAATAATGGAACACTAGTCACTTTAACCTCTATGGGATCGGTGTCCCGTATACAGGACGATTGAGCTAATATGAGCTAATGTGACTAGCATGACTTGTTGTAAGGAACATCAACTTTCCAGGACATAAACTTGTCTTATATGGTCAGAAAGCTTACATTCTTGTTAATCTAACTGCACTGTCCAATTTACAGTAGCTATTACAGTGAACAAGTACCATGCTATTGTTTGAGGAGAGTGCACAACAACAAAAAACTTAATGGCAACTGGTTTGAGACATTCACCTCTGACGGTAAATAATGTACTAACATTCAGTAATCTTGCTCTGATTTGTCATCCAAAGGGTCCCAGAGATAAAATGTAGCATAGTTTTGTTTGATAAAATCATTTATTTTTTCAAATATAGGAACTGGGTTCTACAGTTTGAACCCCTGCTGTCTCTGGCTCCACACCCACACCACCAGGCCATCTAGATGTGTGAAAGTTTGTGTATAAGCTAATGATCCATCATGTATGACATTCCTGGGAGTGTGTAAACTTACATTTTGTTTACCATCATCATTTTTTGTATGTTCTCTATAGTTATGTACTTGAAAATGTATCAATTGACCAATTCGGCACATTTGGGCAGACTTGATACAAAAATAGTCCAGTATTGCAACGCTCACTGGATCAATCTGAAACTTTGCACAAGCACAGCTTCCATTTAGTGGCCAACATCTCAATTGCGCCCTAAACTACAATATTATATTGTGGCCTTTCTCTTGTATTTCAAAGATGATGAAAAAATATATAATTGTAAACATGTTTCTTTGTTTGTATTATCTTTTTCCAGATCTAATGTGTTACAGTAGAGGGGAAAAATATTTGATCCCCTGCTGATTTTGTACGTTTGCCCATTGACAAAGAAATGATTAGTCTATAATTTTAATGGTAGGTTTCTTTGAACAGTGAGACAGAATAACAACAAAAAATAGACATGTCAAAAAAGTTATACATTGATTTGCATTTTAATGAGGGAAGTAAGAATTTGACCCCCTCTCAATCAGAAAGATTTCTGGCTCCCAGGTGTCTTTATACAGGTAACGACCTGAGATTAGGAGCACACTCTTAAAGGGAGTTCTCTTAATCTCAGCTTGTTACCTGTATAAAAGACACCTGTCCACAGAAGCAATCAATCAATCAGATTCCAAACTCTCCACCATGGCCAAGACCAAAGAGCTCTCCAAGGATGTCAGGGACAAGATTGTAGACCTACACAAGGCTGGAAAGGGCTACAAGACCATCGCTCAAGCAGCTTGGTGAGAAGGTGACAACAGTTGGTGAGATTATTCGCAAATGGAAGAAATACAAAAGACCTGTCAATCTCCCTCGGCCTGGGGCTCCATGCAAAATCTCAACTCGTGGAGTTGCATTGATCATGAGAACGGTGAGGAATCAGCCCAGAACTACACGGGAGGATCTTGTCAATGATCTCAAGGCAGCTGGGACCATAGTCACCAAGAAAACAATTGGTAACACACTACGCTGTGAAGAACTGAAATCCTGCAGCGCCCGCAAGGTCCCCTGCTCAAAAAGCACATATACAGGGCCGTCTGAAGTTTGCCAATGAACATCTGAATGATTAGGGAGGAGAACTGGGTGGAAAGTGTTGTGGTCAGATGAGACCAAAATCGAGCTCTTTGGCATCAACTCAACTTCGCCGTGTTTGGAGGAGGAGGAATGCTGCCTATGACCCCAAGAACACCATCCCCACCGTCAAACATGGAGGTGGGAAACATTATGCTTTGGGGGTGTTTTTTCTGCTAAGGGGACAGGACAACTTCACTGCATCAAAGGGACGATGGACTGGGCCATGTACCGTCAAATATTGGGTGAGAACCTCCTTCCCTCAGCCAGGGCATTGAAAATGGGTCGGGATGGGTATTCCAGCATGACAATGACCCAAAACACACGGCCAAGGCAACAAAGGAGTGGCTCAAGAGGAAGCACATTAAGGTCCTGGAATGGCCTAGCCAGTCTCCAGACCTTAATCCCATAGAAAATCTGTGGAGGGGAGCTGAAGGTTTGAGTTGCCAAACGTCAGCCTCGAAACCTTAATGACTTGGAGAAGATCTGCAAAGAGGAGTGGGACAAAACCCCTCCTGAGATGTGTGCAAACCTGGTGTCCAACTACAAGAAACGTCTGATCTCTGTGATTGCCAACAAGGGTTTTGCCACCAAGTACTAAATCATGTTTTGCAGAGGGTCATTAAAATGCAAATCAATTCATAAAATGTTTGACATGCATTTTTCTGGATTTTTTGTTTGTTATTCTGTCTCTCACTGTTTAAATAAACATACCATTAAAATTATAGACTGATCATGTCTTTGTCAGTGGGCAAACGTACAAAATCAGCAGGGGGATCAAATACTTTTTTCCCTCACTGTATATTCTCATACATTAATTTCACATTTCACAACCTTCAAAGTGTTTCCTTTCAAATGGTGGCAAGAATATGCATATCCTTGCTTCAGGTCAATTAGCTACAGGCAGCTTGATTTGGGTATGTCATTTTAGGCGAAATCATTGAAAAAAGGGTCTTGATCCTTAAAGGTTAATAATGTTTACATACTGATTTATTCATCTCAAATGTACAGCTGAAGTCGGAAGTTTACATACACTTAGGTGGGGGAGTCATTAAAACTCGTTTTTCAACCACCCACACATTTCTTGGTAACAAACGATAGTTTTGGCAAGTCGGTTAGGACATCTACTTTCTGCATGACACAAGTAATTTTTCCAACAATTGTTTACAGACAGATTATTTCATTTATAATTCACTGTTTCACAATTCCAGTGGGTCAGAAGTTTACATACACTAAGTTGACTGTGCCTTTAAACAGCTTGGACAAATCCAGAAAATGATGTCATGGCTTTAGAAGCTTCTGATAGGCTAACTGACATCATTTGAGTCAATTGGAGGTGTACCTGTGGATGTATTTCAAGGCCTATCTTCAAACTCAGTGCCTCTTTGCTTGACATAATGGGTAAATTAAAAGAAATCAGCCAAGACCTCATAAAAACTTTTGTAGACCTCCACAAGTGTGGTTCATCCCTGGGAGCAATTTCCAAATGCCTGAAGGTACCACATTCATCTGTACAAACAATATTACGCAAGTATAAAAACCATGGGACCACGCAGCCGTCATACTGCTCAGGAAGGAGATGCGTTCTGTCTCCTAGAGATGAACGTACTTTGGTGTGGAAAGTGCAAATCAATCCCAGAACAACAGCAAAGGACCTTGTGAAGATGCTGGAGGAAACAGCTACAAAAGTATCTATATCCACAGTAAAACAAGTCCTATATCGACATAGCTCAGCAAGGAAGAAGCCACAGCTGCAATACCTCCATAAAAAAGCCAGACTACGGTTTGCAACTGCACATGGGGACAAAGATCGTACTTTTTGGAGAAATGTCCTCTGGTCTGATGAAACAAAATAGAACTGTTTGGCCATAATGACCATTGTTATGTTTGGAGGAAAAAGGGGGGATGCTTGCGAGCCGAAGAATACCATCCCAACCGTGAAGCACGGGGGTGGCAGCATCATGCTGTGGAGGTGCTTTGCTGCAGGAGGGCTGGTGCACTTCACAAAATAGATGGCATCATGAGGAAGGGGAAAATTATGTAGATATATTGAAGCAACATCTCAAGACATCAGTCAGGAAGTTAAAGCTTGGTCGCAAATGAGTCTTCCAAATGGACAATGACCACAAGCATACTTCCAAAGATGTGGCAAAATGGCTTAAGGACAACAAAGTCAAGGTATTGGAGTGGCCATCACAAAGCCCTGACCTCAATCCTATAGAAAATGTGTGGTTAGAACTGAAAAAGCGGTTTGCAGCAAGGAGGCCTACAAACCTGACTCAGTTACACCAGCTCTGTCAGGAGGAATGGGACAAAATTCACCCAACTTATTGTGGGAAGCTTGTGGAAGTCTACCCGAAACGTTTGACCAAAGATAAAACATTTAAAGGCAATGCTACCAAATACTAATTGAGTGTATGTAAACTTCTGTGTCACGCCCTGGCTCTGGGGAGACTTGTATGTTGAGCCAGGTGTGCATTTCATTTGGTTATCTAGTATGTGTATTTCTATGTTGGCCTGAGTGGCTCCCAATCAGAGGCAATGAGTGTCAGCTGTCGTTGGTTGTCTCTGATTGGGAGCCATATTTAAACTGTCTGTTTCCATTGGTTTTGTGGGATCTTGTTTCAAGTCTGTTATTGTGAGACCGTGAACTGTCACGTATCGTTTGTTGTTTTTTCGTGTCTCTTAATAAAGAGTATGTTTGCCTGCAACGCTGCGCCTTGGTCCTCATCTATGGTAGACGACCGTGACAGAAGATCCCACCAGAACTGGACCAAGCAGCCTAGTGAGGAGCAGAGTGGGTGGACTTGGGAACAATGGAGGAAGAGCTTCAACTGGGTCAAGCCGAATGAGGAGCTGAATGGCGGAGATTGGAAGCAGAAGAGCGAGAGTTGGGCGAGAATTATAGAGGCCTGGCCCACGGGGAAGAGAGACTCCCAGAAAATTTTTAGGGGGCTCACGACGTCGGGGCAGCAGGAGGCCGCGATAGAGCGGCCCAGCGGGTTGCCAGAGGAGGCCGCCAGGTTACGGGGGCCACTGGTCGAAGAGGGGATGGAGGATGTAGAGGCACGGCGAGAGGTACTGGGGTGTGTTGGCAGTCCGGTCCGGCCTGTTCCTGATCCCCACGCGTAGGGCCAGTGGTGTGTGTTCCAGTACGGTCCGGCCTGTTCCTGCCACTCGCACCAAGTCAGTGGTGCGCCGTCAGCCCGCTCGAGCCGTTCCTGCTCCCCGCACCAAGTCAGTGGTGCGTTTCGTCAGCCCAGCTCGGCTCGTTCCTGCTCCCCGCACCAAGTCAGTGGTGCGCCGTCAGCCCGGTCCGGCCCGCTCCTGCTCCCGAACCAAGTCAGTGGTGCGCCGTCAGCCCGGTCCGGCCTCCTGCTCCCCGCACCAAGTCAGTGGTGCGTTTCGTCAGCCCAGCTTCGCCCGTTCCTGCTCCCCGCACCAAGTCAGTGGTGCGCTTCGTCAGCCCGGTCCGCCCGGCTCCTGCTCCCCGCACCAAGTCAGTGGTGCGTTTCGTCAGCCCAGCTCGGCCCGTTCCTGCTCCCCGCACCAAGTCAGTGGTGCGTTTCGTCAGCCCAGCTCGACCGTTCCTGCTCCCGCACCAAGTCAGTGGTGCGCCCGTCAGCCCGGTCCGGCCCGCTCCTGCTCCCCACACCAAGTCAGTGGTGCGTTTACGTCAGCCAGCTCGGCCCGTTCCTGCTCCCCGCACCAAGTCAGTGGTGCGCCGTCCAGCCGGCGCGGCCCGTTCCTGCTCCCCGCACCAAGTCAGTGGTGGCCCGTCAGCCCGGTCCGGCCGGGCCTCCTGCTCCCCGCACCAAGTCGGTGGTGCGTTTCGGCTCCAGCCCGGCGCTGCCGGCTCCTGCTCCCGCCACACCAAGCCAGTGGTGTGCGTCGTCAGTCCGGCGCGGCCCGTGCCTGTTCCACCGGTGGCTGGTCCGCACCGTCAGATGCTTCACGCCGGAGCTAGAGCAATCCGCTCCACCAGTGTGCCGTCCAGCTCCGGCCAGCGGGGCCAGACCGGACCAGGGGTACTTTGGGGGTTGGAGAGGGAGCGGGGATCAGGCCCGAGCCGGATCCGCCGCCTAAGCGGAGTGCCCACCCGGTCCCTCCCCTGTGGTGTTTAGTGGGCGCGGTCGGAGTCCGCGCCTTTAGGGGGTACTGTCACGCCCTGGCTCTGGGGGACACTTGTATGTTGAGCCAGGGTGTGCATTTCATTTGGTTATCTAGTATGTGTATTTCTATGTTGGCCTGAGTGGCTCCCAATCAGAGGCAATGAGTGTCAGCTGTCGTTGGTTGTCTCTGATTGGGAGCCATATTTAAACTGTCTGTTTCCCATTGGTTTTGTGGGATCTTGTTTCAAGTCTGTTATTGTGAGACCGTGAACTGTCACGTATCGTTTGTTGTTTTTTCGTGTCTCTTAATAAAGAGTATGTTTGCCTGCAACGCTGCGCCTTGGTCCTCATCTATGGTAGACGACCGTGACATTCTGACCCACTGGGAATGTGATGAAATAAATAAAAGCTGAAATAAATAATTCTCTCTACTATTATTCTGACATTTCACATTCTTAAAATAAAGTGGTGATCCTAACTGACCTAAGACATGGAATTTGTACTAGGATTAAATGTCAGGAATTGTGAAAAACTGAGTATAAATGTATTTGGCTAAGGTGTATGTAAACTTCCGACTTCAACTGTATATACTGTATTCTATTCAACTATATTTTAGTCAATGCCACTGTGACATTGCTTGTCCTAATAGTTATATATTTCTTAATTCCAATTTTTTACTTTTAGATTTGTGTGTATTGTTCTAAATTGTTAGATACTACTGCACTGTTGGAGCTAGGAACACAATCATTTTGCTACACCCACAATAACACCTGCTAAATATGTGTATGTGACCAAAAAAATGTAATTTGATTTGATGAAAGGTCACATGTTCCAGAAGGTAATAAAAAAATGTTTTACGTTCAAATACCTCTCCTGTGAAGTAGTGAATTGTGATGTGTGCCTAGTTTCCCGAGTGGCGCAGCCTTCTAAAGCACTGCAACTCAGTGCTTGAGGCATCACTACAGACGCCCTGGTTCGATTCCAGGCTGTATCACAACCGGCCGTGATTGGGAGTCCCATAGGGCGGCGCACAATTGGTCGTCCAGGTTTGGCCGGTGTAGGCCGTCATTGTAAATAAGAATTTGTTCTTAACTGACTTGCCTAGTTAAATAAAACATATTAAAAAAAATATCAAGAATGTGACCAGAGGACAATATTCTGAAAGTATTTCAAAACCCACACAAAGTAGGCTATTTCATTGACAATGATTCTTACTTCTATGACAAAGTAATAATGCAAACAACTATTCAGACTTTTTCAAAATGTAGATAACCTCTCTCAATACGATTTAGTACAGACCAGGCCTGACACAAAATGTAGAAATAGTAGCCTACTTTGACAACAATTAGACAAGTATTAGATAATTTGACAAGTATTAGACAAGTATTAGATAATTTGACAAGTATTAGATAGAGCCAGATAAAGAGAGACGATACAAAACACAACAGCTGTTCAGAGACCATTTTAAAAGTACACACTTTCTTTAAAAACTTTTTCACATTGTCACTTTAGTGTTTGCATTTAGCCTTCAACATGTCATGGAACTTCTGGAAGTACGGCCCCATCCTGCAAAGTGGCACTGAACACGTAGAGGATCCAAAGGAGGTTTCTACACATCTCCCACTCTTTGCCCTCCGTCCACTCCATATATACACCACACACCTCTCTTGCACCCTTCAAACTTCACCTGCTTTCAAATAATGAGTTACAACTCAGTCCATGCACCATGGTGCCACACTCTTGCTCCCCTCTTCCTGCCACTGTAGCAATATCACAAAGTGAACGCACAAGCTGCATTTTGGATGCCTTCAGGGACCAGCGCCTGCGGTTTCTGGGAAGGGGCCTTTGCATGGTCCCCCACACAATGTACACATTTATGATGCCAATTGTCATGACTGTCCACGAGAATCCAAATAGGTCAGATCAGGTTTGCAATGAATAACTTAAATCAGACCTCCTCTCATCCGTAGAGGGGGAAGGGAAGAATTATAGGTGATTAACAACTCACGTCCTGTTGTAAATCAAAGGAGAACATTCAGGCCTGCGCCCTCAAGGTTCACCAAAGGAATGTCTTTGTTTCAATATACTTTTTCCGCTTTGACTCTAACACATTCAAAAGCGAATATTGGAACAATATTTCGAAAAGTAGAACGTGGGGAATGGTCAGAAGTGATCTATTGGACACTAAGGTAATTTTGTTTGTTATTAAAGGAAATACTGTATCTTGGAAAGTATACCCACTACATGTATGAAGTTTATATACGATGCATTATGCATGTATGAACAATTATGAAAGTATTGTTTTTGTTTTGTTAAGAGAGGCATGTGATTTGAGAAGCTATAAGAGATATTTTTTTCCATGAGCTTTACACAGTGAGTAATCGCCACCCCAAAGTGATGTCAGAAAGCGTGCCAGCCTGCCGGAACCGCCCCTTTCGAACAGAATGTATAAATGATGGGTTAAGAAAAACATGAGACCAGAAATGCATGAAGCTGCAGTTGCACGTTTAAAGTGGTTTGAACTTTGAATCTCAACACAAGGTGGAGGCGATAAACTCAACTCCCCGGACAATCACTGGTACGGCTGATTAGCTGTCCTAAGTAAAGTATCTTCTAAAGTGAATTTAAGTAGAACCATCCTGCTACTCTGCTCAAACCATCATATTACACTACTCTCATCACCTCATTGGGAACCATCGATACGGCTGGCTAACCTATCTTCAAAGAAGAAACTTCAAGAGTGAGTGAAGGAAAATCAATTATGTAGTTCTGTTTAGGAATACATGACAAGTCACCGGATACTGGACTACGTAGAAGGACAACAGTAGAAGACTGTTGGAACCATTTCGGACAATATGAGCCTTATCAGCGTGCCGGCAAAAAAGCCCAACCCCCTTTACAAGGCTGCCCTGTTCAGGGAGAGATTCCCCTCGAACTCAGGCATTTCAAGTAAATACGTTCATGATTTCTTACTCAAAGCGGGCGCCAGTTCATGTGCCAAGTATATGGTCATTGTAGGTGAGAGTAGTTTCTGAATGTACCAATGTTAAGTGTCTCTGTCCCCTCTCCATCTTTTTCTTTAACTAGCAGCCATGTTGTTGTCATTCCGCTTAGGGACCTGTTTTCTCCAGTCAATAACTGGGTGCAGAGTGTGTATGCTTATCCTGTGTTCACATTTAATTAGCTAGTGAATAAATAATTAAACCAATTTGTGGTAGTACTGAATCATAAGTAAGGCTCGGGTATTTGCAGATGCAAGAAGGTTACGACGTTCAGAATGATGGTATGATACGAGGTTATGATTAATAAGTTGACTGTTTATAGATGTGATAGATAAAGACCTTTTAGAGTTTAATTCGGAGATGGTAACTCTTTAAAGAACCACTCTGGTGGTGCCCCAGATCCTATTGAGTTAATTTGTACAAGATTAATTTAATCGGGTAACAATTAAACATAGTGAGTTAAATAGAGAAATAACAGTCTTCAGATTAATGTTAGTCAAGTCACGACACAATGTTGAGCATCCCCAAAACCGATTTTCTGCCTATGCGTCCAACATTGTAATAGCTCCTCAGGTGATCAAGATGGTCAACCCCCGCCCATTTTCTTGTTGGAATCCATTACAAGCTCTGGGACAGATTTAAAAACTCCAAAACCACTGCCACTGTCACTTTAGGCCCAGTCTGTGTGGTACAAGGGTGAATGGTGGGACTTGGGGCAGACACACTCCATGGAAACGTAGGCTCCCCTTTTGGGTGTGCTCTCCCCCTTCCCTCCCTCTGCTTTCTCCTCTCTCTCTGCTTCCTCCTCTCCCTCTTCCTCTCCATGTTCCTCTCCCTCCACTCTCCCTCTCCCTCCTCTTCACTCTCCTCTTCCTCTCTCCTTCCACTGTCCTCTCGCTCCACTCCTCCCTCCTCTCTCCACATCTCTATCCCTCCAATCATATCTATCAGCATTTTGCTGCTGAGCCCTGACTTTCCATCACTTCCCTCTTTTTTCACTGACTTAGAGGAACAGAGTAACATAATGAGAGGAGAGGAGCAACAAATAGGATACAATTGTGGTCAGGATCTCTCTCTCTCTCTCTCTCTCTCTCTCTCTCTCTCTCTCTCTCTTCTCTCTCTCTCTCTATCTCTCTCTCACTCTCTCTCTCTCTCTCTCTCTCTCTCTCTCTCTCTCTCTCTCTCTCTCTCTCTCTCTCTCTCTCTCTCTCTCTCTCTCTCTCTCTTCTCTCTCCCAATCAACTCTTGCTTTCTTGCCTGACAGACTAACTACAGACTTCACCAATCTAGCTGAATAGTTACAACGCTTGGACAGTTTCCAAATGAATTGCATCTGTAGAAACAAGACAAAACATATACAGCTAAACACTGTAACTCTTTCCATGAGACAGAGACAAGCAACTTGTTAGCTGGCTATGTAAACAAATATCCAACTCATCATATGAACTCCCACTGCGCGGGCATCTTCCCTAACAAGACAGCTAATATACCCTATGTATATTTGCACCTAGCAAACATGACAAACCATAACCTAAGCCCAACAGATAAACACAAATGACTCTAGCATTCAATTCAGTGGCTAGTTAGCTGGTTGTCTGAATGGCTACCTAGTGAAAGTGACAACTGAGGTTGACGCTTGTGAGCGCAGCCCAAATTTACCGCTACACACAACTTTTCTTGCCTGACAGACTAACTAGCAAGCTATCTATAGCAAGCATCTTGGGCTGTTTCCATATGAATTGCATCGGTAGAAACAAGACAAAACATATACAGCTAAACACTGTAACTATTTCCATGAGACAGAGAGCAATCAATCGAGCTCCACCAAGTTATCATGACAGGATTTGCTAATCTGAGATATATTCTCTAAATTTCACAGAATCAAACATAAATAACACCAAACATACAGTGCCTTCGGAAAGTATTCAGACCCCCACATTTTGTTACGTTACAGCCTTATTCTACAATGTATTAATTCTTTCTTTTTTTCAGCAATCTACACACAATACCCCCTTAATGACGGCTAAAACAGGTTTTAAGACATTTCTGCAAATGTATTAAAAATAAAAAAACTGAAATACCTTATTTACATAAGTATTCAGACTCTTTGCTATGAGACTCGAAATTGAGCTAAGGTGCAATCTGTTTCCATTGATCATCCTTGAGTTTCTACAACGTGATTGGAGTCCACCTGTGAATTTTTTTATTTAATTGATTGGAGCATGATTTGGTTGATTGGACATGATTTGGAAAGCACACACCTGTCTACACGGTAAGGTCCAACAGTTGACAGTGCACGTCAGAGCAAAAATAAAGCCATGAGGTCGAAGGAATTGTCCGTGAGTGCCGAGACAGGATTTTGTCGAGGCACAGATCTGGGGAAGGGTAACAAAACATTTTTGCAACATTGAAGGTCCCCAACAACACAGTGGCCATCATTCTTAAATGGAAGAAGTTTGGAACCACCAAGACTTTCTAGAGCTGGCGCACCCGGCCAAACTGAGCAATCGGGGGAGAAGGGCCTTGGCCAAGAATCCGATGGTCACTCTGACAGAGCTTTAGAGTTCCTCTGTGGAGATGGGAGAAACTTCCAGAAGGGACAACCATCTCTGCAGTCTCCACCAATCAGGCCTTCATGGTAGAGTGGCCAGACGGAAGCCACTCCTCAGTAAAAGGCACATGACAGCCCGTGGAGTTTGCCAAAAGGCACCTAAATACTCCAAACCATGAGAAACAAGATTCTCTGGTCTAATGGAAACTAAGATTGAACTCTTTGGTCTGAATGCCAAAGCGTCACGTCTGGAGGAAACCTGGCACCATCCCTAACAGTGAAGCATGGTGGTGGCAGCATCATGCTGTGGGGATGTTTTCTGCGGCAGGGACTGGGAGACTAGTTAGGATCGAGGGAAAGATGAACGAGCAAAGTACAGAGAGATCCTTGATGAACCTGCTCCAGAGTGCTCAGGACCTCAGACTGGGGTGAAGGTTCACCTTCCAACCCAAGCACACAGTCAGGACAACGCAGGAGTGAGCCGGACAGGTCTCTGAATGCAGCCCGAGTTGCCGAGCCAGAGCCTGGACTTTGAACCCGATCTAACACTCTCTGGAGAGGACCTGGAAAATAGCTGTGCAGCAATGCTCCCCCATCCAACCTGACAAAGCTTGAGAGAGGATCTGCAGAGAGGAATGCAGAAACTCCCCAATCAAGTGTGCCAAACTTGTAGCGTCATAAAAGACTCGAGGCTGTAATTGCTGCCAAAGGTGCTTCAACAAAGTACTGAGTAAAGAGTCTGGAATACTTATGGAAATGTGTTATTTCAGTTTTAATATTGAATACATTTGCAAAAATTTCAAAAAACCTGTTTTTGTTTTATCATTATGTTAGATTGATGAGAAAAAAACAACAATGTAATCACATTTTAGAATACGGCTGTAACGTAACAAAAGGTCAAGGGGTCTGAATGCTTTCAATGCAGTGGGAAGAACAAGTATTTGATACACTGCCGATTTTGGGTAGGTTTTCCTACTTACAAAGCATGTAGAGGTCTGTCATTTTTATCATAGGTACACTTCAACTGTGAGAGACGGAATCTAAAACAAAAATCCAGAAAATTGTATGATTTTTAAGTAATTAATTTGCATTTTATTGCAGTGACATGGAAGTATTTGATACATTCGGAAAAGCAGAACTTAATATTTGGTACAGAAACCTTTGTTTGCAATTACAGAGATCATACGTTTCCTGTAGGTCTTGACCAGGTTTGCACACACACTGCAGCAGGGATTTTGGCCCACTCCTCCATACAGACCTTCCAGATCCTTCAGGTTTCCGGAGGCTATCGCTGGGCAATACTGGACTTTCAGCTCCCCTCCAAAGATTTTCTATTGGGTTCAGGGTCTGAGACTGGCTAGGCCACTCCAGGCCCTTGAGATGCTTCTTACGAGCCACTCCTTAGTTGCCCTGGCTGTGTGTTTTGGTTCGTTGTCATGCTGGAAGACCCAGCCACGACACCATCTTCAATGCTCTTACTGAGGGAAGGAGGTTGTTGGCCAAGATCTTGCTATACATGGCCCCATCCATCCTCCCCTCAATATGGTGCAGTCGTCCTGTCCCCTTTGCAGAAAAGCATCCCCAAAGAATGATGTCGCACTCCATGCTTCACGGTTGGGATTGTTCTTTGGAGTTGTACTCATCCTTCTTCTTCCCTCCAATCCGAAGCGAGTGGAGTTTAGACCAAAAAGCTCTATTTTTGTCTCATCAGACCACATGACCTTCTCCCATTTCCTCCTCTCAGATCATCCAGATGGTCATTGTAATTTCAGACGGGGCCTGGACATGCATTGGCTTAGCAGGGGGACGCAGTGACTTTCGCGCGGATTTTAATCCATGACGGCGTAGTGTGTTACTAATGGTTTTCTTGAGACTGTGGTCCCAGCTCTCCTTCAGGTCTTGACCAGGTCCTGGCCGTGTAGTTCTGGGCTGATCCCTCACCTTCCTCATGATGCTTGATGCCCTGCAATCGGTGAGATCTTGCTATGGAGCCCCCAGACCGAGGGTGATTGACCGTCATCTTGAACTTTTCCATTTTCTAATAATTTGTGCGCCAACAGTTTATTGCCTTCTCACCGGCCTGGCCCTAATTGTCCTTAGCCAATCCCCAGCCTTGTGCAGGTCTCAGCACAATTGTATCCCCGATGTCCTTACACAGCTCTCTGGTCTTGGCCATTGTGGAGAGGTTGGAGTCTGTTTAATTGAGTGTGTGGACAGGTGTCTTTTATGGCAGGTAACGAGTTCAAACAGGTGCGGTTAATAAAGGTAATGAGTGGAGAACAGGAGGGCTCTTTAAGAAAAACCAACAGGTCTTAGCAGCCGGAATTCTTACTGGTTGGTAGGTGATCAAATACTTCTATGTCATGCAAAAAAATGCCATTAATTACTTAAAAATCATACAATGTGATTTTCTGGATTTGTTTTAGATTCCGTTTCTCACAGTTGGGAATTGTACCTGTATGATAAAAATTCACAGACCTCTACATGCTTTGTAGTAGGAAAACCGTGCAAAATCGGCAGTGTATCAAATACCTTTCTCCCCACTGTCATGTACTGTTTATTCAAATTCTCACCTTTTGACATCATCACTTTTCACAAAGTGCAAGTTTGAATCCGTATCACCAACTTCAACACAGGCAGCCTCTCCTTTTTCATGGAATGTTGTGTCGGCTTCGGCGCCTTCCTCTATTTGAGTAATGAAGTTGAATATTTTTTTTTAAGTCAAAATGACAGCATACCCTGTCCGGTTTCTAAGTTGATGACAACAGCCTCATGAATTCGTTACATTTTGGAATATTGACACAGATATTATTGTTAGAAAAACAAAGCCGTTCGCGGCCCACTACCACAATAATTTAGAAAGTCTGTCGATGAGAGTATAAAAGTGTTATAGTTAAATTGTAAGCCTATTAGGTTGGTTTATAAATTCACTTAAAACGTTCTTAAAAACAAACTCCTCTTCCCATAATTTGTCAACGGATTCAGCCGAGGAAACTGCCCCTCCTCTTGCCCGGCAGGCTTCGCTTCGTCAGTCACCGAATTACCATTCTACCGATCCATGTATCTATGTTCGACTTGTTTTGTCTTCATTGGTCACGTACTATTTTCCCATCTTAGTTATGTCTTCCCTATTTAACCTCTGTCTTCTCACACTCGTGTGTTGTTCAGATGTTTTACATGTTTTTGTTGCTCGTTAGTGATGCCGGGTTTTTCCTCCTCGTGGAGGTTTTGTTTCATACTTTTTACCTCACATAAAGTACGTTTTTGATTAGCTCTATGTCCTGCATGCCTGACTTCGCCTACCGCATTACACTGACGCCTTGACAATGTAACCTTGCAAGGGTTTTCGCTTTTGAGGAACATTCTCACTTTTGGATGGGATGCATCATTGCAATTATTTATTTATCCCAGGAATTAAGGCATCATGTCAACATCTACCCATCTGCGTAACACACTTGAAATAACAACAACATTGAATGGGCTCTAAATTTGTTGACACTGATGTCCATGTGACAGTGCGCAAAGAAATGGGGCAAGACGATAATGTACAAAATCCAGATATGAGTTTGCGAAAGAAAACAAAGGGTTATAGACAAGACAAAAACGTCAAATCACAGGATAAAGAGAGTAAGTTTTTCCATCCAATTCTTGTTTAGCTTTTGTACATGACTTAGCTTACCGATTTAGCATAGGTAGTTAACTTCTTCAGCTAAAGGCTAGTTTCCAGCTAACTAGCCTAGTGTTGGCTAGCTAGTTAACTATAGCTAGCTAACATTTAGCCTTCCTTGCGTTTTGTTAGGGCCTACCAACTAGCTAGTTACCATCTACAGAATAGACTTTCCATTCAATCTGAGTTTTTGGGATTAGCCATGCTAGCTTACAGCTAGCTAGTTTTCTAACCTTTGACTAGCTAGCTACAGTGGCTTACCGAGTAAGTATTCACCCTCCTTGGCATTTTCTATTTTGTTGCCTTACAACCTGGAATTAAAAAAAAGATTTTTGGGGGTTTGGATCATTTGGATTTCCACAATAACATGCCTACCACTTTGAAGATGCAAAATATTTCTATATTGTTGAAACAAACAAGAAATAAGACAAAAAAACAGAAAACTTGAGTGTGCATAACTGTTTTTTTCTGTAAGCAATGGCTTTTTTTTCTGGCCACTCTTCCATAAAGCCCAGCTCTGTGGAGTGTAGGGTTTAGCTGTGGTCCTATGGACAGATACTCCCATCTCCGCTGTGGAGCTTTGCAGCTCCTTCAGGGTTATCTTTGGTCTCTTTGTTGCCTCTCTGATTAATGCCCTCCTTGCCTGGTCCATGAGTTTTGGTCCCCTCTCTTGCAGGTTGTTGTGGTGCCATTTCTTTCAATTTTCATAATGCTGATTTAATGGTGCTCCAGTGGGGATTGTTCAACAAAGTTTCGTAAGATATTTTTTTAACCTGATCTGTACTTCTCCACAACTTTGTCCCCTGACCTGTTTGGAGAGCTCCCTTGGTCTTCATGGTGCCGCTTGCTTGGTGGTGCCCCTTGCTTAATGGTGTTATAGACTCTGGGGCCTTTCAGAACAGGTGTATATATATACTCGAGATCATATGGCAGATGTGACACTTAGATTCCACAGGTGGGGACTTTGTTTAACTAATCCACTATGTGACTTCTGAAGGTAAATTGGTTGCACCAGATCTTAGTTTGGTGGGCTTCACTTAGCAAAGGGGTTTGTCCCGGATTCTGCCGAGGCTGCTCCTCCTCCTTGCTCGGGCAGGCTTCGGGCGTTCGTCGTCCCCGGAGTACTAGCTGCTGCCGATCGGCTGTTTCGGTGTTTGTCTTGTTCATCTTGAGTTTTAAGCCAGCACCCCGTTCGCTATTATGTTTGATTGTGGCCACTATATTCACCCCTGTCTCTCGTTTGGTAAATTGTGTGTTTATTGTTTTTGTTTCCGTAAGGTCAGGCATTGCTGTGTCGTATGCGTTGTGTTTGTTTCCTCCCTGTTAGGAGGTTTTGTTTTCCAGTTGTTCTTTTACTGGTTATTGTGCTAATGTCTGCCAGTAGCTCTGGTGGGTCCCTGCGGCTGACTCGGTCACCGCATACACGTCGCCTTGACAAGAATAACTTACACCACACATGGAGTCAGGCAGGATCAAAGCCAACGCGGATCACTGGAGGAGCCTTGGTATCCAACGAAGCGGCCATGATCCCGGGATCTTGGCACCGCCATGCAAGGGGTGATGGACACCGCTTGAGGCGATGGGAAAGAGGAGGTTTGACCACACCTCCTCCAACGATACCACCACCATCAGCCATACCCATCGGGTTTCCCTCCCGGAGTCCAGTGGGATTCGGCTATCGGCTCCCGAGGGCTTAGTGATGAGCACCGCGGCCGGGTGTCAGGGTTTCACTGCTCCAAGTGGAACTCTACCTGGCAACCATCCACCCGGCGCCCTCGGGATACGAGAGCGTGTCCGCCCTCATCTCCCTGTCTGTCCGGCAAGGCCCTGGAGTGGGCCAACGCCAAGTGGAGGGGAAACAGACGCCGCTACAGTCAGCTATGCGGAGTTCTCCCGCCCGCTCCGGTGCGGTTTTCCTCTACCTTACCTGACACCCTAGACCATTTCCCCCCAATTTGCTTACGCTTATAATCCACGACGTTGCAATCGCTTATCGCACTGCACACTGCCCTATCCCATCGGACAAGAGGAATACCTATTTGGCTTGAATACTGTTCATTGACTATTGCTCAGCCTTCAACACCATAGTACCCTCCAACCTTATCAGTGAGCTCGGGGCCCTGGATCTGAACCCCGCCCTTACTCACATGGGTCCTGAACTTCCACTGAGCTGCCCCAGGCAGTGGTCTGCAGGAAATAACACCTCCACTTCGCTGATCCTCAGCACAGGGGCCCCGGCACAAGGGTGTGTGCTCAGCCTGGGGGCTTCCTGTACTCCCTGTTCACCAATGACTTCGTGGCTACACCCACGCCTCCAACTCAACTCATCAAGTCTGCGAGACCATCAACAGTAGTAGGCCTGATTGCTACTAAACAATGGTTTCCAGACAGCCTACAGGGAGGAGGTGAGGGCCGCAAGGAGTGGTGCCAGGAAAATATCCTCTCCCTCAATGTCAACAAAACAGAAGGAGCTGATCGTGAACCCAGGGAAACAGCAGAGGGAGCACCCCCTATCCACACTCAACTGGACCGCAGTGGAGAAGCTGAAAAGGCTTAAGTTCCTCGGCGTACACATCACTTACAATCTGAAATGGTCCACCCACACGGACAGTGTGGTGGTACAGAAAAGCCAACAGGGCGTCTTCAACCTCAGGAGGCAAGAAATTCGTCTTAGCCCTAAGACCCTCACAAACTTTTACAGATGCACAATTGAGGGGCATCCTGTTGGGCTGTGTCACCACCTGGTGCACGCAACTGCAACCTTGCACCCACTTTAACCGCTATTTTGATTTTGAATGTTAGACCAGTCAGGACCCCACATAAGAAGAGAAGACATGCTTGAGCCAAGAAACACTTGGGAGCAATGGGACATCAGACTGTTGGAAATCTGTCCAAATTTGTGTTTTGTTCCAACCCTTGTACTTTGTGAGCCGCATAGAATAGGTGAACGGATGATCTCTGCATGGGAGGAGGAGGTGTGATGTTGTGGGAAGGCATTGCTGGTGACACTGTTTGTGATTTATAGATATCGATTTTGTGATTATTATAATCTAAAATTGTGGCGTGACCCTGGACAACACCCTGTGGTTCTCCTTTAACATCAAAGCGGTGACCCGATCCTGCAGGTTCATGCTCTAAACATTGAGTCTGACCACGACCTTACACAGAAAGCGGCACAGGTCCTAATACAGGCACTTCTGTATCATCTCCCTGTCTGGATTACTGCAACTCGCTGTTGGCTGGGCTCCCTGCCTGTGCCATTAACCCGTACAACTTGGTCCAGAACGCTGCCAGCCCGTCTGGTGTTCACAACTCCCAAGTTCTCTCATGTCACCCCGCTCCTCCTGCACTCCACTGGCTTCCAGTTGAGGCTCGCATCTACTACGACACCTCATGGTGCTTGCCTACGGAGCTGTAGGAGGGGAACGGCACCTCTCTTACCTTCAGGCTCTGATCAGGACCCTACACCCAAACGAGGGCACTACGTTCATCCCACCTCTGGCCTGCTAGCTCCCCTACCTCACGGGAAGCACACAGTTCCCGCTCAGCCCAGTCAAAGCTATTCGGCTGCTCTAAGTCACCCCAATGGTGGAACAAGCTCCCCCATGACACCAGGACAGTGAGTCACTGACCACCTTCTGGGAGACACTTGAAACCCTACCTCTTTAAGGAATACCCAATAGTATAAAGTAATCCTTCTCTCCCCCCACCCCCTAGTTGTTCTGCTAAATTACGTAAAATGTAAAATGTAAATGTATTTAGAATTCAAGGCACACTTACCAGCATGGCTACCAGACCACATTCTCCCATCTGGTTTTTGGGCTTAGTGGGACAATCATTTGTTTTTCAACAGGACAAGACCCAACACACCTCCAGGCTGTGTAAGGACTGTTTTGGCTTCAAGAAGGAGAGTGATGGAGTGCTGCTTCAGATGACCTGGCTCCCACAATCACCCGACCTCAACCCATGCATTCCGGTGATTTGGGGATGATTTGGACCGTATGAGTGAAAGAAAAGCAAACAAGTGCACATCATATGTAGAACCACTTCAAGACTGTTGGAAAAGCATTCCAGGTGAAGCTGGTTGAGAGAATGCCAAGAGTAGCCGCAAAGCTGTCATTTCAGGCAAAGGATGGCTACTTTGAATAATCTCAAATATAACTTTTGGTTAGCTACATGATTCCTTGTTTTTTTGCTCTCATAGTTTTGAATAGCAACAGATTCACTACATCCGGAACAACAAATATTCCCCCAAAATAAAAAATTAATCTGTTCTGAGTAGTCCGTCCTATATATCTGGGGAGATAAGAAAGATCATGATTTTATTTTCATTTTTAATGTATTTAACCCCTTATTTTTTTCCTTAGAAAATAACAAACACGTTGGTGTTCGCCAAAGGCATGTGGGAGACTCCCCAAACATATGGAAGAAGGTACTCGGGTCAGATGAGACTAAAATTGATATTTTTGGCCATCAAGGAAAACGCTAGTGTCTGGCAAAGTAAACCAACACCTCTCATCACCCCGAGAACACCATCAAGGACTGGGAAACTGGTCAGAATTGGAAGGAATGATGGATGACGCTAAATACAGGGAAAGTCTTGAGTATGAAACCTGTTTCCAGTCTTCCAGAGATTTGAGACTGGGACAGAGGTTCATCTTCTCCAGCTTGGACAACGACCTAAGCATACTGCTAAAGCAACACTCGAGTGGCTTAAAGGGGAAACATTGAAATGTCTTAGAATGGGCCTACAAGGCCGCCCCAGACCTCAATCCTAATGCTATATAATCTGGGTTTGACTTAAAGATTCTTTTAAAGCACCAAACGGAACCGATCCAAATTGAAGGAGCTGGAGCAGTTTTTTGCCTTTAAGAATGGGAAAATGCCAAGGGGGTGAATACTTTTATGCAAGCCACTGTATATACGTGAAGTTGAAGTAAGTTTACAACCTTAGCCAACTATCATTTAATCTCAGTTCACAATTCTGACATTTTAATCCTAGTAAAAATGCCCTGTCTTAGGTCAGTTAGGATCACCACTTCTTTTATTTTAAGAATGTGAAATGTCAGAATAATAGTATAGAGAATGATTTATTTCAGCTTTTTATTTATTTCATCACATTCCCAGTTCAAGAATTCTCTTATATACACTCAATTAGTATTTGGTGTTGCCTTTAAATTATTTAACAAAACGACATTCAGGTAGCCTTCCACAAGTTTCCCACAATTAGTTGGGTGTTTGGCGCCCATTCCTCCTGACAGAGCTTTGTGTAACTGAGTCAGGTTTGTAGGCCTCCTTGCTTTCGCGACACACTTTTTCAGTTCTGCCCACACATTTTCTATAGCATTGAGGTCAGGGGCTTTGTGATGGCTTACACTCCAATACCTTTTGACTTTGTCTGTCCTTACAGCCATTTTGCCACGCCTTTGGAAGTATGCTTGGGGTCTTTGTCCATTTGAACACCCATTTGCGACCGCTTTCTGACTGATGTCATTAATATCATCATTTTCCTTCCTCTGCGTGCCATCTTTTTTTGTGAAGTACACCAGCTCTGCAGCAAAGCACCCCTACAGCATGATGCTCCTCTTGGTGTAGTGTTCTTCGC